>NC_048435.1:15770501-15873118 GCF_004353265.1 Vitis riparia | reverse complement strand
CTCCAAAGAAGTGGAGATTTGGGAGGGTACGAACAATGTGAGGATTCCTCACATTCCTCGTACCCTTGTGAATTTTTTAGTATTTTTGGATTTCGATTTTCCCGGAAATCATTTGACCACCTTCTAAGTGTAACGAACCTATTTCAACAACATCCAAGCCATATGATGTCCCAAAAAATTTTAAAAACTCCAAAGAAGTGGAGATTTGGGAGGGTACGAACAATGTAAGGATTCCTCACATTCTTCGTACCCTTGTTAATTTTTTAGTATTTTTGCCTTTCGATTTTTTCGGATATCATTTCACCACCTTCCAAGTGTAAAGAACCTATTTAAACAACATCCAAGCCATATGATATCCCACAAAATTTTAAAAACTCCAAAGAAGTGGAGATTTGGGAGGGTACGAACAATGTGAGGATTCCTCACATTCCTCGTACCCTTGTGAATTTTTTAGTATTTTTGGATTTCGATTTTCCCGGAAATCATTTGACCACCTTCTAAGTGTAACGAACCTATTTCAACAACATCCAAGCCATATGATGTCCCAAAAAATTTTAAAAACTCCAAACAAGTGGAGATTTGGGAGGGTACGAACAATATGAGGATTCCTCACATTCTTCGTACCCTTGTTAATTTTTTAGTATTTTGGATTTGGATTTTTTCGGAAATCATTTGACCACCTTCCGAGTGTAACGAACCTATTTCAACAACATCCAAGCCATATGATGTCCCAAAAAATTTTAAAAACTCCAAAGAAGTGGAGATTTGGCAGGGTACGAACAATGTGAGGATTCCTCACATTCCTCGTACCCTTGTGAATTTTTTAGTATTTTTGCCTTTCGATTTTTTCGGATATCATTTGACCACCTTCTAAGTGTAACGAACCTATTTAAACAACATCCAAGCCATATGATGCCACAAAAAAATTTTAAAACCTCCAAAGAAGTGGAGATTTGGGAGGGTACGAAGAATGTGAGGATTCCTCACATTCTTCGTACCCTTGTTAATTTTTTAGTATTTTTGGATTTGGATTTTTCCGGAAATCATTTCAGCACCTTCCAAGTGTAACGAACCTATTTAAACAACATCCAAGCCATATGATGTCCCAAAAAATTTTAAAAACTCCAAAGAAGTGGAGATTTGGGAGGGTACGAACAATGTGAGGATTCCTTACATTCCTCGTACCCTTGTGAATTTTTTAGTATTTTTGGATTTCGATTTTCCCGGAAATCATTTGACCACCTTCTAAGTGTAACGAACCTATTTCAACAACATCCAAGCCATATGATGTCCCAAAAAATTTTAAAAACTCCAAAGAAGTGGAGATTTGGGAGGGTACGAACAATGTAAGGATTCCTCACATTCTTCGTACCCTTGTTAATTTTTTAGTATTTTTGCCTTTCGATTTTTTCGGATATCATTTGACCACCTTCTAAGTGTAACGAACCTATTTAGACAACATCCAAGCCATATGATGTCCCAAAAAATTTTAAAAACTCCAAACAAGTGGAGATTTGGGAGGGTACGAACAATGTGAGGATTCCTCACATTCTTCGTACTCTTATTATTTTTTTAGTATTTTTGGAATTGGATTTGGATTTTCCCGGATATCATTTGACCGCCTCCCAAAATTGTATAGACCTTCACTTCTTATTCATCACAATGTACGAGGATGTCGTGATTACTCAATAGATGATTGTTTGAGCATTACAAGATCACAATTCGAATACTTGAAGTTGGATTAAGAGGTTTGTAATGCTTATAATATTTAGTTTGTGTAAATGTATTTTAAATATGGCTGAGTAAACATTCAGCTATACTCATCCCTATACATACATTTTAAATTATAAAACTCATATCACTTACACCAAACAAATTTTATTCCCTATGCATATACTACATGATAGAGTTGACCACCATGTTAGTCGAGTGTCATTGCATTGACCATCATCTTTAACATTATTCCCATTGGATTATCCCTACCTTGTGTGCTACTGTTTTTGAACTTCCGTGTTAGGAGGATACAAATTCCACCTTAAGGCCTTCAAATCGACCTTTATTATTAACGCACCTTCTTATAAAATATATAACCACTTGCACGCAACTAAAGGTTGGGTTATTTGGATGTTCGTTTACCACAATGATGTCCCTTCAAAGAAAGAGCAATTACATGTAGCAAAATACCAAATGGCTCATCAATACACGAATCTATGGAGGAATCCAAACAAATTACAACTTACACAATGAAATGTAAACCGGTCGACCGGTTATCTTCTACCGGTTGGCTACTTATCTCAACCGGTAGCCACTGCCCCTTTGACAATGCAGCAACTAAAAGGGGCAGTGGCTACCGGTTGAGATAAGTAGCCAACCGGTAGAACATAACCGGTCGACCGGTTCACATACATCATTTTGTTATCATTTAGGTATGTGATATGGCGATGAGATCAAGACAAATGACTTCTCTTTGTTACTATTCCCAACATAGATCAAGACATAGGCTTACCCACAGACAAGCTCACATCAAACACCAAACAATAGTAATGTGATCCTTAAAAAACCCAACCTTATCATGTATACATCTCAAAAGAGTTGCATAATCACGAACCAAGGCCTTAACAACCAAGGTCTCCACGTTAACTTTTGCTTATGCCTCGCACCCTAATATGACTCTTCATAATAAACTTGCTTCGGGAAGCTCAACATCTATAGAAAACTACTTCACTATAGATAATTCATATAAAACAAACAACTTAACCTTTGAAGTTTGGTCCTTCAAATAGAGGACCAAGACAAGAAACAAGCACTCAAATAATCATCATTTCTAGTTACCCTTGTCCTTAAAAATAACATCCATTCTTCAAACTCTTTATCTAATAATAAGCGAAGGTTAAAGGGCAATGAAGTGGATACAAACAGACTATCCCAAAGTACTACCCTCCAACCATCCAACCTTGAGGCCTTCCCAAATAAAAAGTAGTATTGTTCACCCAATATGACTAAACTACCTAATCCCTAAGGAACTAGTCACAAGTATACTTTCCCTTTTGGAGGCCTATAAAAAGGGTAAAATCCTTAGACGATTATCAAGACTAGTTAAACTTAATGTCCCACAACTTGCCCACAAATATTTTGGAAAACATTGTAACTTTGATTGAGACCAGCTTCCATACAAATTACAACTTGAGAAAATAAAATGCCAAAGATATTGTTCAATTAGAAATTTGGGAAAATAATAAAATGAAGTACCTCTTCTAATTCAATGTTCATGTGTTGCTAAGGTTACCATATTCATTTAGAAGCATAAATGAGAAAGTTAGAGATGACAACTTACAAATGCAGAACCTCTCAAATACATATATGAACACTCCTTTAGAAGCATCAAATTGTGATAGTTAAAATAGACCAAATCATAACTAGAGTACCTCTGAAATACACACACACTGAGCAAAGGAGGCAAAAAGAAATGGGTTGAAAGTTCTCTTGCTACAAGCAAAGCATAGAGCAATGTTGGCATAGAGCAATCACATATATGCCTTGCCATCTTCGTGGAATCCCTAAGATTTCAGAATTTAATAACATTCCCCATGTTCCCTTCAGCTTAAGACACTACTTTTAACTGTACATGACTGTCATTTTCTGAATTACGGTAAGCATCTCTTGTTTTGCTTTGTTTTCGTTTCCTTTCAATTGGGCACACGAGGACATGAAACGACATTGGGTTCCAAGGGAAGGCAATTTTGTCCTTGCCATGTAGTAAGTGTTGACCCCACTGATTCACAATCATTTGTTTGCCATGGCCAAATTTAAAAATACCAAAGAAATTTTGCACATCAATCAAATTGCGATGGTTCTCTGGCACATAAATGTAGTGTTTTTGACACTTCTCGACCAGTCTTCGACCGGACAGAGTAAACCGGTCGACCGGTTACAGATAGACTAGACCGGTTGAGCTTTGTGGCCCCGAAAACCTTCCTTTTACACTTCCTTTCTTTTCTACTACTTAGGCAAGGTCTTTATGTGAATTAATATGGCACTTTTGAATCATTTTGCCTTAGGTATGTTTGATAAAACTCGCGTTTTAAAGAACCTTGGTTATCTAGGAGAGACGAAATCTCCCCCTCAAACCAAACATGGATTAATTAAAGCGAAAATTTGAAATGACATGCAAAATAAAATTTCTATAGGAGGCAATGTGAATTCTGAAAATATCATATCATATATAATAATATCGCATATACACAAAACAAGACTAATGATATGGAAATGTCATGCATGTGTTTGCCCCCTACATCCTAAAATTTCTCCCCCTTTGGCAACATAAAAAAGAAACGAAGGGGGGGGGGGGTTCTCGAAGATATCAAGGCGGAGGTGGAGGAAACACTGAGCGAAGGTAGGCCATCATCTCCTCATGCTGCTAATCCATACGCTCCCAAGACGCCCAAGCCTCTGATCGAGATGCTCAAACTACGATGTGAAGCCGGTCTGATACTCCTCTATGAGATCCTCCATAGAGTGGAAACGACTATCATTGACGACTGCAAGCTCCTCCATATGAGTCCCGAGAGAACTGATTTGAGCGGATAAATCCATCCAAGGCGCATGATCAGGTGCGTGAGGTGCCTGAAATGGTATCTCTACATGAGAAGGCTCAGTGAAGAATGACTCAGATGGTCCAGCTGTGTATGCCGGCTCAGATATCATCGGCTCAGGAGGAGGAATGTCACACTCAGGCATGCTCTGCTCAAAGTCCCTCTGAGGGTCTAGCCCACCCTCCATCTCTCGAATCTCGGCCTCCTCCTCATCTCCGGGATGCATCTGTCCCTGCCCCTGGTCCTGTGCCGGTGGTCGCTCGCTCTCCTGATCCAAGAGCCATCAGGGGCCTTCTCAAACTTCATCCGGCCCAGAGACTGCTCGTCATATGTGTCATATGTGGTTGGGGCCTCTAAATCTGTCTCACGGCTCAAATCAACCCCGGCATCCTTGAATACTCTCGTGAGGAAGCGACCATAGGGGAGCACGCGTGTCTTGCTTTCATAGCAAGATATCATATGCATCATCATCAGGTACCTGACATGAATCCGTCTCCCTATCAAATGGAATCCACTATGAAAGCCTCAAGGTAGGATACCTCGTCTCGATGTCCGCTGCGTGGCAACAGAATGGAGTAGACCATGTGATGCAGGATACGGCTGATCACTGTCAGGCTATGTGCAGAGGGTTTGCCCATCTCCTGGCCATCGGGAAGTCCACACAGCCTTTGAATAGCCTCTCTGGGCTCAAATCCTGGCACCGTGGGCCACACCTTGGACTCATACACCCTGAGTCCAACTGATGGTATATCGAAAATCCGGCAAATGCTCTCCGGACTCAAGGTGATCTCAACTCCTCTGACAGTGGAAGTGATCGGTCCTCCAACCCCGTAGGTCACCCGTGAGAAGAAAGCGCGAATCAAAGTGGGGAAGATAGGCTCCGAAATAGTCACCACTGGCAGCCATCTCATCTGTCCAAATAACTTCTCAAATCGAAAGTACTTAAGCTGGGAGAAATTGATGCTTCTCCCTGGAACAACTTTCCTCTGGGCAAATTTTTGTTTATATCTTTGGTAGTCTTCGACAGACCCGAAAAGAGCGGTGTCGTACCTCGCCTTTCGGCGAGCCTCGGACTGATCTGGCTGAGATGGCTCAGCAGGGCGCTTGCCCTGAGCCCTAGAAGCGGCTAACTCTCTCCTAGGCGCCATCCGAAAGGCTGAGATGAAGAAGACGAGCCTGAAGGGAGGGATGCACACACACCTGAAAGCCCTCAAGTGCGGGAAGACACTGACGTAGGATCTGACGTGCGAACTGAGGAGGAAATCTCTCGAATGAGAAGCACTGGGTCCCAAAATCCAAAACCCTAGCCTCCAAAATCCTATCCGTACCTCTCAGAAGGCTGTAATGGCGTCAAAAATCCCTTGAGGGCAGCTGGAACGGCACAACGGTTGAAGAACCAGAAGTAATGGCTGAGAAACTGAGGTGCGGGAGTCTCTTTAAATTCTCAGCCCCGACAAACCGGTCGACCGGTTTATGAACCGGTCGACCTCCAGTTCACGGTCAACGCGGTCAACGCTTTGTTTTTTGTGCATTTCCTTGTCTAAAATACACAGAATACCCTCAAACCATGTTCAAACTTACAAAAAGAGGGAAAAAAAATAGAAAAGGAAAAGAAAAATTATGGTTTATGCTAGCTTACGTCTTTAGCAGGAGATGAACATTGAAAATTATGCTCCATGTTAAACTAAGTGCATCCCTTTGCAAGAGAGAGAGAGAGAGACATTAGGGTGAGTACAAAACATCAAATTAGATATTTTAAAACTGAGGAACTCATCAGCTGCATGGCTCTTCATGAAGGAGGTTTTAGGTGCATCATGTTGTATCCAACTCCAAAACTTGTTGCCATCACATCTAATTTGTTTGTACCAAGACATGCACTCATGCCACAGGGTGGGGAGGGTGATACAGTTCTTCAGTTGAATTCAGATAAATCATATTGGCAATCAAGTTCTACAAGTCGACAAAATAACTTAAATTGTCCATATATTATTAGCTCATTCCAACAAAGCATTAAAATTGTAAATGAAAATAAAAGCATGTAGTGATGAAGGGAAAAAAACCATATCCATGTGTACTGAGGGAATTAAATAAATCAAACAATAGCTAGAGGTTTTACATACTACCCGACGAGTTTCTTCAGGTTTTGGAGCAAAATCTTCTCTTCCCTTGACCAAGTCCATGTATAATGGAGGAAGTTGCTCCACTAGAGGAATAAGTTGCTTCATTATGGGAGGGCTAAGGTTCTCTAATTGCTTCAAAGTCATCTCTGCCTGAAACAAATAACAAATAACAAATGCAAAAGTAAACTGGGATGGACAGAGAGAGAGTTCTTCTATACTTCCAAGGAGGTGGAGTCTGTTATCATATTAGAAGCCCCATCAGAGAGGATAGTCCAGATCAGACGTCATTAATTTTCTCTTATCTAGTTTCCCCCATTTGAAAACTAATCAAAATGTGTTTGCATGGTGCATACAGTATAGTCCAACAAGACCCTTTCCTTATCACGGGACAACTCCATGTTAAACCCAGACACACCAGCAAGTCTAGCAGATAAAAAATTGAACCAGAATGTACCTGAATTTGAAGTCAAGAAGTTGATTTAACTTATAGTAGCTGGATTCATAAAAGGAGTCAAGTTTCTGATCTGGATGGCAGGTATAGTATTGGTGCTGAGAGAAATCAAAAGTGGCAAATTCGATGAATTACATGGACCTGAACAAGGTGAGCCTTAACAACAACTTTCCCTTACCACAAATAGACTGATTGATACACTCCACAACCAAGTATCAACAACTCTCATTCTTGGATGCTTCCGTTATATATAACAAATGCCAATGCACTCAAATGTCCAAAGAGATTGCTATTATCATTGAAAGAGGCTATATTGCCACATTGTCATGCCTTGGTTCTAGAAAACATAGGCATCACTTACTAATGGTAACTTGATGAGTAATTAAGGTGAATCCAGGGCAGAAATGGAATTTGATAGAGATGCTTCCCTTTAGAAGCATGAAAGACATGCAAAGGTTGACAGGTCAGAATGCAACATAAACTGCTTCATATGGTAATGCACCAATCAATGTCTTCCCTTCTTCAAGCTAATATGAAATGGGAAGTTGGAATGGATAGACGAATACATGAAAGCTTTCCAACAACTGAAGGAATGTATACAACAGATCAATCAACTTGTTTCAATTAGAGAGGACTATTTATTCTTTCATCCTACCATTTCCCTTTTCATTTCTTTTAATTTTTTTAACATGTAATTATAATTAATCATCATTATATGTATCATAGTTATAGCAATAATAATTGACACAATGCATGCTTCAAGTGGCTTGACCAAATAATTTCAAAGGAATGATCTGCAACAATCTCAATAAGATGCAGGGACCTAGATTCGCACCCCAAGGCGAACTGTAGGTGATGATGCAATTTGCGATAGAAGTTGTCCAATACTTTGGGCCATTGGGACAAGAACAGGTGAGAATAGTGGAATAGCTAGGCTTGCCTTACGCAAAATTAGAAATATAAGATAAAACCGTGTTAATCTCAAAACACTTCCAATTGCAACAAAAGGTAAGAAAGATATAAACCAAATAACTGTTATTAGCTTATGGCATACATTGCTTTCAAAAGGCAAACCGAAATGATGTCCCTTCAAAGAAAGAGCAATTACATGTAGAAAAATACCAAATGGCCCATCAATACACGAATCTATGGAGGAATCCAAACAAATTACAACTTACAAAATGATGTATGTAAACCGGTCGACTGGTTATCTTCTACCGGTTGGCTACTTATCTCAACCGGTAGCCACTGCCCCTTTGACAATGCAACAACTAAAAGAGGTAGTGGCTACCGGTTGAGATAAGTAGCCAACCGGTAGAAGATAACCGGTTGACCTGTTTACATACATCATTTTGTTATCATTTAGGTATGTGATATGGCTTCTGATTGCTAGGATTTTGAAGATTCAATTGTTCTTTGGGTTCAATTACCTCTTTTAGTTTACTTGTAAATATCTTTCCTCTTATGTAGTCTTCTGACGCAAAATACCAAATGAATTTCTCAGAATTCATAATCTGCCATCTCATAAATAAAAGAAGTCATGCCTCTCGATAAAATGTGATGACAGAATGAAATCCATCATAACAATCAAAAAAATTGTTTCCTTAAGGTTTGAATAACAGAAATAATGAGATAAATTTCCATATTAAGAACAGTTGCTAGTAAAGAAAGTAGGGAAAAACAGTCACAAGAACTCTTAAAATTAATAGAAAATAATTCTTACATTCATTACATAATTCTAACAGTCACAATAACTCTTTCGGACATTTTCTTGTAACTTAACTATGCCAATCAAATTTAAAAGAGTGAGATCAATCTGGATTAGGCTTAGCACCAAATAGTTTGACACATGAGGCATATTAATAACATGATAGGTCCGCGAGATACAATGCATGCATCAAAGCTGGTGATGAGTACTTGTCTAGTTTGGTAAATATTAGAGAATAAAAAAATTGGTAATTTATATTTATTGAATATACTAACACTATTTATCAATGATATTTAACTTAAAAGTGGTTTAGTTCTTAACTTAAAAGTTGTTTTATATAGATACTTTAGAGGTTTAATGTAGACTCCTTGACGTATACAACCTCCGTTACATGTAACATGGAAAAGCAAAGAAATACGAAGGCAACTAGTAAGGACTATTACAGGTTCATATTATCTTTAAGATTACAAGCAATGTAGACTTATTTGAATGTTAGGAGCCTCATATTTACAAGGAAACATCATCAGGAATAGGTTCAATGCCGTACATTTTACATGGCTTTTCAATTAAAAGGAGGTGTCCCAATTTTATAAAGCAGGGTTCAATGGTGAATCCTATTTAAGGGGTTATTGAGATTTGATCCTTTTTCTTCAATAGGCCATCAAGTATTTTTTGGATAATCGGAATTAGGAGGTAAGTTGTCATGACTTAAGCCAACCTTAATTTGGATAAGGTTCGACAATTATTTATAATCTTAGGGTACAAATTTTTTTTCCCAAACTTAATTAAGCTGAAATACAAATAAAAATTCGAACAACCCAAACCTAATCTAAATCCAATTTAATATTTTTCTAATATTTATAGTTTAAATTATTTTATTTAATAACTTTATTTTATTAAATTTTGTAGATGTTACAATAATAATATCAAATTATACCTTTTTTCCCCTTTTTTACAAAGATAATAGCGCTGACCAGACGATCGACCGGTTGGGTAACCGATCGACTGGTTAGTCGGGACAGAGAATTTAAAACGGCCCCCGCGCGCTTCATTTCTCCCATTTCGCCTCCAGAGCTTCCCGCCCCTTCATATCCTTGCTTCCCGAAGAGTTTTTGGCCAGATTTCGGACCGTTTGCATTCTGGAGACTTCATTTTGGGACGGATTTAGGCTAGGGTTTTGGTTTGAAACCCAAGGTTTCACCTCTTCAGGGCGTCTCCTCTCTTCACCGCGCGTGTGAGGGCTATTCAGCTGCATCTCCAGGCGTCAAGGGTTTCGAGTTTGTGGTTGCATCTTCCTCTTTGCTTTCATTCCCTGTTTGGACTCCTTCTTCACCTCTTTCACTTCATTGATGGCACCACGGAGAGAGACGAGCACTTCCAGGGCTCAGAGCAAGCGTCCTGTTGAGCCATCTCAGCCCGAGCAGACGGAGGCTCGCCGAAAGGCGAGGTTTGACACGACACTCTTCAGTTCGAATCAGGACTATCAGCGCTACAAGCAAAAATTTGCTCAGAGGAAAGTCATCCCAGGGAGAAGTGTCAATTTCTCCCAACTTCAGCACTTTGGCTTTGAGGAGTTGTTCGGATGGATGGGATGGCTGCCCATAGTGACGATCTTTGAGCCCGTCTTCCCGACTCTGGTACGGGCTTTCTATTCTCGGGCAACCTACGAGGTTGGAGGACCCGTATTATCCACTGTGAGAGGCGTTGAGATCCGTTTGAGTCCCGAGAGCATCTGCCGCATTCTCGACATCCCTTCGGTTGGACTCCGTGTTTATGAGGCCAAGGCGTGGCCCACTGTGCCGGGATTTGAGCCTACAGAGGCTGTTCAGAGGTTGTGCGGACTTGCCGATCCTCAGGGGATGGGAAAACCATCGGCACACAACTTGACAGTGACTAGTCGAGTCCTTCACCATATGATTTGTTCGATTCTCTTGCCACGTGGAGGACATCGAGACGAGGTCTCCTATCTCGAGGCTTTCATTGTTGACTCGATCCTCACCGGGAGACGGATTCATGTTGGCTACCTTATGATGATGCACATGATCTCCTGTGTTGAGAGCTCGACACGTGTACTCCCGTACGGCCGATTCCTTACCCGTGCTTTCAAGGATGCCGGGATCGACTTGAGTAGAGAGACAGATTTTGAGGCCCCCACCACTTATGACACGTATGATGCGCAGTCTCTGGGGCGCATGAAGTTCGAGAAGGCACCCGATGGCTCCTGGGTTAGGAAAGCCGAGCGACAAGCTCGGGGACATGATCAGATACACCCTGGAGTAGAGGAGGAGGCCGAGATCAGAGAGATGGAGGATGGGTTGGACCCTCAGAGGGACTTTGAGCAGAGAGGGCCCATGTTGACATTCCGCCTCCACATCAGTCAGAGGGGATTCATTTTGAGGCTAGCTTATCCGAGCCTATGATGACTGAGTCGTCCTTCACAGCAGGCCCTTCATCTCAGCCATCATTTACCGAGCTACCATCTCAGGCTCCTCATGCTCCTGATTATCCACCCTGGATGGACTTGTCAGCACAGATCAACTCTCTCGGGACCCGTATGGAGGAGTTAGCCGTAGTGCATGATACTCGTTTTTCTTCCATAGAGGATCACATCGATTAGTCTGAGGCCACCTTCACCTCTCAGTTTGAGCATCTCGTAGAGAGGATTGAGCGGCTTGAGAGCCGTCAGGAGAGTCAGCACGAGGAGATGATGGCTTACCTACGTTCTGTGTTTCCACCACCACCTCCTCAGCCTTGAGTGTGTTTGGGATCCCCCTTCGTTTCTTTTTTATGTTGCTAAAGGAGGAGATATTTATAGGATCTAGGAGTCTCTCATGCATGTCATTGTTATCAATGTCATATCTATCTTATTGTACATGTGAGATTTCCATATATATATGATATGATATTTTTATCAATTGATTCTTCGTGTTTGACATTGCTCTCTTTTCGCGCCTTTTTAATACAATTTCTTACGTATATAAAAAAAAAATAATTAGTGGATGTGTTGATGTTTAGTCATCATGTTTCCTTGTTACGGTAGGGGATAATTTTGGTTTGTCTTGCATTACTTCATCCTATCAATGTGTTATATAGATTGATAATTCTGTTTTTCCGTCTCGGGGAACAGATTTTTTGGAGGATGAATTCAATACAGGGCTAAAAATTAAGAACGAACCTAGAAAAGCCCATAACCTTCCATTTTTCCCCAAAGAAGAGGAGCTGAGTGAGGAAGAACTTGAAAAGATGCTAGAAGAACGTTACAAGGATGGTTCTAAATTTGTTACCTATGCTGAAGATGATTATGAGACGAAAAGATCAGCTCAAAGAGACTCCCGTATCCCTTGTATTAAGGATCCAACGATATGGAAAGTCAAGTGCATGGTACAATGTTTAATAATTTGAGATCTGAATTTCGAATGCCTTGAGCAATCCCTCCTCTTTTGCGCTCCTTTCATTTGTTTGAGTTGACCTGAAGAATATCTTGGTTGTAAGTTGGACGGGAGAGGCTTTCAGCTTTCTGTCTTATGCATAAGTACATTGACTTGCAGTCACTAGGAACTAAGCTGCAGATAATATCTGCTTTTTCTGTTGACCATGTAAAGGGTTTGATTTATATTGAAGCTGATAAGCAGTGTGACATGAATGAGGTGTCCTCTCTCTCTATCTCTCTCTCTCTCTCTCTCTCTCTCACACACACACACACACACACATTGCCATTCTCTGTTACTGGAGAAATTGATGATTTGATATTATTAGTACCCATGTTGCTGATAGTGTTGTAAGTGGACTAATATGAATCTATTCAATTTTAACTTCAGGCATGCAAAGGTCTTTGCAGTATATACACAAGCCGAGTGGCACCAATTCCAATAAATGAAGTTACCCATTTTTTTTCCCTTTATGGAATCCAAATATCTGAAACAAAGACTAATACCCAACTATTCATGATATTTTTTGTTATTTGCATTTTACTGGAGCTACTGCCTTGAGAAAATGTATACAAGATGCTGATAAATTACAGAAACTGAAAGTTTATGTGCTACCTTCTAGAGTTATTGCTAGTTAATCAATAATAAACTACGACAAGAAACTTTATACATCTCTTTTTATAAATATATTGATTAGTTGAAAACCATAACCAATGCTATGCTTGGATCCCTCTTTATACAATCATGGATCAAAATCGATCTCATGCATTTTACTAGAATAAAAGGCCAAAAGAATCTTCAACACCCCACATACCAAATTTCTACAACATAACCCAAAAACTCCACAAATTTGTCCACAGTTACACCAACGAGGCCCATGAGCCCAAGGGAGGCAGCACCAATGAGAGGAGGTCAATCTGAAGTCACTTTTAAGGAACTTCCATTACCTAAATTCACAAGTTACACAAATTATTTTGAGATGATCTAATTGTGCCAAAAATCGATTTGAAATAGTAACTCAAGAATGGTTTTAATAAGGAAAAAGAGGGCGAAAACTTAGTGATTCATGCCTAATTGGTGTCTCAGCTGATTCGTGTCCAGCTGGTGCTCCTTGATTGAGGGATTAATCAACAAAATTTATACCTATTACACCATATACTAGGGTAGCAAAGACAAAGCTACTATAGCATAGTGGCTCTAGGATCGTTCACTGGGATGGGTTTTCACTTCACAAATGATATCAATTCAAAGCTGAATTGGTGCCTTTTCATTTCAAGGTTAGCTTCAAAAGAAAACATAAAGACGTTTGAATGAAAAAGGCTTGGTTTTAAGCTAACCAAAAGTAGTAGTAACTGATTTTACTTAGAAAAGTGTTTCTTGGAGTTTAGATCACTGGGCTCAGATTCCTTATACAAAAAGGAGAGTTCCGGTCACTTGTTTCAATTCCTCACATTAGAGAATTAACATAAAGTCAATTCTCTAACAGGTGCTGCACAAATGCTTCCCATTAATGGGTTCAAACACTAAATCCCTCTCACTGATGCACCTTGCAATGGCTCATACCTCTCACCTAGCACTTGCCATTCAAGGTGATCTTTAACCTTGGATTACCCGTCACAAGCTCGCAAGAGATAACTAATGGATGTCTCCTTGGAGTCCAAAAGCTTACCAAGTGTTGGCAATTCTAGAAAATCCTACCTTCAAGTCACCTACCAGAGGCTCGCAAGGGGTAAACTAGTGAATCTCCATGGATGGAGATCACTTGCCTTACCAAGTGTTGGCCCAGGTGATTTAAAGGCGTTTTAAGTTAACTAAAAAGATAAAAACCATCAACGGGTCACACTTTCTCTTCATTAAAAACTAAAACAACAAAACTTCCAATTTATGCATGAGGAAACTTACCCGGTTACCTTCACTCCAAGAGACAAAGAGCTTAGCCTCTCATCCTCTGAGGAAAAATCCTCAGAGTTTGGTTGGCTAGAAAGAAAACTAAAGAGAAAATAAGAATATATAGGAAAAACAGAGCAAGTGCTCTGTATTTTACTTCCTTCCCAAAACTGTACAAAGGATCCAACAACCAGCCCCCCGAGAGTCACCTCCTGAGAGTTTATATAGGAAGGTAATTTACCCTTCCTTGCATACTTCCTAACTAAGGAATTACATGAGTGGCTGAATACAAGGAGAAAATGGAAATTTAGACACAAAAATATCAGAAGAAAAGATCTAAAAGAGTCGGTGCACAGCTATCGGGAAGCTTCAGGACCATTTCGCAGGTGAAAATGAGGTCTGCGAGATTTTGCAGATGCACAAGAGGAGCTGCGAAATTTCTTCATAGCAACCAGCTGATTCAACACCTTTGCAAATTGGACTTCCATCTTGTGGTGTTTGGCTCCCATCACGGCGTGAAGCTTCAGGGGAACTCCATGGCACTGTGCAAAAAGGCTGCGAAATCACTTCGCAACAAAATGGTGATTTCGCAGCACTTTTCTGAAGCCTTCCTTCAGCTTGATGCAGTTGTCTTCAAAAGGCTGTAACTTCCTCATTTCAGCTCCAAATTGTACACGGTTTGAAGCATTGGATTGTTGACTTCCTAAGCTTTCAAATGACATATAGCATGCATAAATTGGACATCAGGAAGTACTCCAAAAGTGGCTGCAGTGACTGTCATCAAGAATGCTTCCTCTGTTTTCTTCACTCTGTTTTTTCCTCTTTGCTTTTCTCCTTGCATTCCGGATTTGCTTATGGCAAAAGTGCTCCAAAGCTTTGGTTCTTCATGCCTCTAAGCTTCCCATTCTTTTCCAAGGATTCCATAAAACTCTCCTCAATCTCATAATGCTTTGGTGATCAAAATACTAACAAAAACACCAAAACTTACACAATTTGATTAGAAGTAATTGAAAGGGGCCTTAATATGCTAATTGGGTTAAAAGGCACTAACTACTACTCAAAAGTGTTTAAAAGGATTAATTATAAGCTATCAAATAGCACTTTTTGAGTAGTAATCACTCCCCCCAACCGACATATTGCTAGTCCCTTAGCAATGAAGGAGAGAAAAATAAAATAAAAGTACCATAATTTACAACATCATGCTGATCAAAAAAACAATTTTCAAGCGGCATGATGATCTAACTCTCACATGGAACATGAAAGAAATAAAACTCAAACTTCAATAGGAGCTATCAAATAATTTGTCTAATCACAATTCTTAAAGAGTAGGCATTATGCAAATTTAAGCTTCAAAAGAGTTTCCACTCCCAAAGGGTCAAACCTTACTCTTCCACAAAAATCTAAGTGTTACTTATTAGTTTCCGGATATAGTATGTCAAACTAATCTCTCCCCTCAACCTAGTTCTTTTCAAAGCTTAGCAAACTAATCAACCTCCAATAGGCTAAGAACGCACCTCTTTTTTTCTTTCACAACAATTTTTTTTCTTGTAGGTGTGCAAAGCTTAAAGGCATTCTTTTCTAAATTGTCCATGTAACGGGGGTCCATCGATGACTCCCAACCAATCAAGGTTTAGGGCATCAAGTTTTAAGGATCTTTCAACCACTAACTCCTCGGATTTCACCCCGGACTTTTGAGAATGAATTTTTAAATACCCAAGCACCTACAATATGTTAAACTCCACCTATCCACCCTTGTAACGAGCATTGAGGTCGGTGACTCCCAACCAATTAAGGCTTAGGGCACCAGGTTTTAAAGATTTTCACCATATACCCCTCAGACCTTGCTCGGGTTTCAAGGTAAGCAAACATTTTTCTTTCTTTCTTTTAAAGACTCATTGGCCTTTCATAAGGTGTCCCAACACTATTAAATGAGGTCAAAGGTACCAAGTCTAAAATTTTCCTAAGTCAAGAGGGAAATAGTTTTTCATCTTATAAATGGAACCTAGTGTGCACAGTGTGTGAATAGCTTAAAGTGGAAGAACTAAGGTTGAATTCAATAGATGTTTCAACAATTCATCAACTTTAGTAAGCATAATACAAACTCTAAGTTAAGTAAAAAGACAAAAATTCAATTTCTCCCTTTTCATTTTGAAAATTTTTCCTTAATAACCATGGAGAGTAGAATAAAAACTTTAAAAAAAATTTAAAAATTAAGCAAAAAGCAACTAAATTACCAAAATAACTTAGCATTAATAGCAATACTTACTTCCTCAACTCTCCCCCCAACCAAGCTGAACATTGTCCTCAATGTGACAAAAGCGATTAAAAAATAGGGAGGAAGTGGTACCTCCTTAGTGACATGGAGTCTGAGTCGTATAGGAGAAACCACATGTTTCAAAGAAAACATAAGAGTCAGTGAGTAGAGAAAATAGAAAAATGCCAAGTTTAAACAAAAATGATGTCTATATATGATGTATCATCAGTAATACATCCAATCCCAGAATATAAGACATCAAAACATGGAATTATGTATAATATATAAAGACAAAAAGTAAAGAGATGATCAAGTAATGGTAAGGTCCTGTGGAGCTGATGCATCTGTGGTGGCCTCTTGAGTGGGTTGGATCAGAACTTCAACCTCTGCTTTGGTAGTCTCCTTAGGTGGCATAGTCTCCTCAACTGGAGCTCTCAGTTGGTAGCTATGGGATTTGATGGTTTAAGGAGGTAAGAAATGGAATGAGAGGCTTCATGTGTGTGATCTCAGGGTGCGCGGGCATGTCCTCTAGTTTTGGCCATGGCTGAAATGGAGAAAGGTGGCTGTTCATGAGTTCCAGAGGGTACTCAGCTGGTGCGTGGGGCTCTGTTGGCATTTTAGCAACTTCCCTTAGCTTTGCAAGGTGTTTTTGCAAACTTCCCTCCATTTTTCAAGTCAATTTCACAATTTGAAGGCCATTTCTAAGCTTGGAGGTGATTTGACAGCCATTTTGAAGCTTGGAGATGATTTTGCAGCTCAAAAGTGATGAAAAGAAGGAAAAAAATTTTCGCAGCCCATTTCGCAGCTGCGAAATGAGGGTCACTGTGCTGCGAAATGGCACTCGTGTGCCAAGAAGTGGTTTCGCAGCTGCGAAACACCCTGCGGAATGGAGAAATTGCTGAGAAATCGCTGCGGAATTGGGGCTTTTTACGCCTTAGTGGTTCGCAGAGCACTTCGCAGCTGCGAAATTGGGGTTCCTGTGCTGCGAGTGGCACTCGTGTGCCAAAAGGTGGTTTCGCAGCTGCGAAACACCTTTCCAAATGGAGCTTTCCCTGCGAAATGGAGGATTTCATGCTTTGGAGCTTCGCAGCAGCTTTCACAGCTGCGAAATGGGGGCTCCTGTGCTGCGAAGTGGCACTCGTGTGCCAAACACCGGTTTCGCAGCTGCGAAAACTTTCGCAGAGGGCTTAAAAGTGTTGCGAAGTGGTTTCGCAGCAAAGTGCTGATTTCGCAGAGGCTGCGAAATCTCGCAGACCCCTGTTTTTCCCCTGTTTTTGCTCTGTTTTCGCTCCGATTTCTTCCCGATTTCTTCCTTTGCAATTCCTCTTGATTTTGATCATCCAAAAACCTATATTACAACAAAACAAACTAGAATTAAAGCATTAAAATCAAAATTAAAGCATTGAAATCAAAATTAAAACATTAAAATCAAAATTAAAACAAGTAATAAATAAAACAAAAAGCTATGGACTAGTTAGTCTTTAGAAAGACTAAGTCCATCAAAAAATTTGATCCTGATTCAGCTTGCCCGGATCCCATATGAAGTTAGCATCCTTCATTAGAGATTTTCTTTGTATGATGGCAACAAAACCAATTCCCTTTCTCTTTCCTTTAATTTCCTCCCTATTGTCTTCTCTGTTTCACTGTCTACCTCATGCTCTAGCTTGCATGTGGGCAGATCAACCTCTTTACCACTCCTCAGAGTGATCACTTCTTTGACTTCCCTCTTTTGTGAAGATTCTCCCTCCTTAGCCTCCATTTCATGGATACTCATGGAATTTTGATAAGGTTGAGAAGGAGAGTTTTCTTTCTCTTGCACTGTGTTGAGGTTGGCAAACCTTGAGATTGAATCTTGGAGATTATCTATCTTCTGAGATAGATAATTTTGCACTTCATCCATCTTTTTCTCTACACAGTCATTTCTTTGACTGAGCTGAGCATTGATGGATTTGTTAGCTTCAACAAAGTCTTCCATGACCTTGTTAAGATTCATCATAGCTTGGTCAAGGTTTGAGGCTTGCTGTGGTGCTTGAGCAGGTTGCTGATACTGAGGTGGTTGTGGTTTCCAAGAGAATGTTGGATGGTCCCTCCAATTGGAATTGTAGGTGTTGCAATCACCAAACATTTCCCTTTCCGTTGGAATGATAGGACACTCTTCCACCAAGTGCTCATAAGATAGACAAATGGCACAAGGCATAGCTTGCAATGGTGTCTGAGAGATGGCTTGCACTTCTTGCATGTTCTTCATTTCTAGCTCATCCAATCTCCTTTCCATAGCTGCAATCTCTGCCTTCATATCCATGCCGTCATTCAAAATATACATCTCAGCCTTAGCTTTAGGTTGAGACATCATTCTTCTCATATCTCTAGCATTTGGTTCACCCCATTCTCTTGAAAATTCAGCCACATAACTGATGAAGTTCATGGCTTCCTCTGCTATCTCGTATTCAATATGGCATGCACAACTAGCAATTTGTGAATTAAGAACAGAGAACACAAAAGAAAACAAAAGAAAAACAATTCAAAGAAAAAAAACTAAGGTAAACTAAAAGCTAACTAAAAGATATACTAAAATATGAACAAAGAAAAATAAACAAATAAAAAGAGTTAGTAAAAAGAAAAGAAAAGTCACCAAACTTGTGATGAAGATCACAAGTGTTCTCAAAAGGTCATATCACTGCAAAGTGGCACCATCCCCGGCAACGGCGCCATTTGATTCATGCCTAATTGGTGTCTCAGCTGATTCGTGTCCAGCTGGTGCTCCTTGATTGAGGATTAATCAACAAAATTTATACCTATTACACCATATACTAGGGTAGCAAAGACAAAGCTACTATAGCATAGTGGCTCTAGGATCGTTCACTGGGATGGGTTTTCACTTCACAAATGATATCAATTCAAAGCTGAATTGGTGCCTTTTCATTTCAAGGTTAGCTTCAAAAGAAACATAAAGACGTTTGAATGAAAAGGCTTGGTTTTAAGCTAACCAAAAGTAGTAGTAACTGATTTTACTTAGAAAAGTGTTTCTTGGAGTTTAGATCACTGGGCTCAGATTCCTTATACAAAAAGGAGAGTTCCGGTCACTTGTTTCAATTCCTCACATTAGAGAATTAACATAAAGTCAATTCTCTAACAGGTGCTGCACAAATGCTTCCCATTAATGGGTTCAAACACTAAATCCCTCTCACTGATGCACCTTGCAATGGCTCATACCTCTCACCTAGCACTTGCCATTCAAGGTGATCTTTAACCTTGGATTACCCGTCACAAGCTCGCAAGAGATAACTAATGGATGTCTCCTTGGAGTCCAAAAGCTTACCAAGTGTTGGCAATTCTAGAAAATCCTACCTTCAAGTCACCTACCAGAGGCTCGCAAGGGGTAAACTAGTGAATCTCCATGGATGGAGATCACTTGCCTTACCAAGTGTTGGCCCAGTGATTTAAAGGCGTTTTAAGTTAACTAAAAAGATAAAAACCATCAACGGGTCACACTTTCTCTTCATTAAAAACTAAAACAACAAAACTTCCAATTTATGCATGAGGAAACTTACCCGGTTACCTTCACTCCAAGAGACAAAGAGCTTAGCCTCTCATCCTCTGAGGAAAAATCCTCAGAGTTTGGTTGGCTAGAAAGAAAACTAAAGAGAAAATAAGAATATATAGGAAAACAGAGCAAGTGCTCTGTATTTTACTTCCTTCCCAAACTGTACAAAGGATCCAACAACCAGCCCCCCGAGAGTCACCTCCTGAGAGTTTATATAGGAAGGTAATTTACCCTTCCTTGCATACTTCCTAACTAAGGAATTACATGAGTGGCTGAATACAAGGAGAAAATGGAAATTTAGACACAAAAATATCAGAAGAAAAGATCTAAAAGAGTCGGTGCACAGCTATCGGGAAGCTTCAGGACCATTTCGCAGGTGAAAATGAGGTCTGCGAGATTTTGCAGATGCACAAGAGGAGCTGCGAAATTTCTTCATAGCAACCAGCTGATTCAACACCTTTGCAAATTGGACTTCCATCTTGTGGTGTTTGGCTCCCATCATTGCGTGAAGCTTCAGGGGAACTCCATGGCACTGTGCAAAAGGCTGCGAAATCACTTCGCAACAAAATGGTGATTTCGCAGCACTTTTCTGAAGCCTTCCTTCAGCTTGATGCAGTTGTCTTCAAAAGGCTGTAACTTCCTCATTTCAGCTCCAAATTGTACACGGTTTGAAGCATTGGATTGTTGACTTCCTAAGCTTTCAAATGACATATAGCATGCATAAATTGGACATCAGGAAGTACTCCAAAAGTGGCTGCAGTGACTGTCATCAAGAATGCTTCCTCTGTTTTCTTCACTCTGTTTTTTCCTCTTTGCTTTTCTCCTTGCATTCCGGATTTGCTTATGGCAAAAGTGCTCCAAAGCTTTGGTTCTTCATGCCTCTAAGCTTCCCATTCTTTTCCAAGGATTCCATAAAACTCTCCTCAATCTCATAATGCTTTGGTGATCAAAATACTAACAAAAACACCAAAACTTACACAATTTGATTAGAAGTAATTGAAAGGGGCCTTAATATGCTAATTGGGTTAAAAGGCACTAACTACTACTCAAAAGTGTTTAAAAGGATTAATTATAAGCTATCAAATAGCACTTTTTGAGTAGTAATCACTCCCCCCAACCGACATATTGCTAGTCCCTTAGCAATGAAGGAGAGAAAAATAAAATAAAAGTACCATAATTTACAACATCATGCTGATCAAAAAACAATTTTCAAGCGGCATGATGATCTAACTCTCACATGGAACATGAAAGAAATAAAACTCAAACTTCAATAGGAGCTATCAAATAATTTGTCTAATCACAATTCTTAAAGAGTAGGCATTATGCAAATTTAAGCTTCAAAAGAGTTTCCACTCCCAAAGGGTCAAACCTTACTCTTCCACAAAAATCTAAGTGTTACTTATTAGTTTCCGGATATAGTATGTCAAACTAATCTCTCCCCTCAACCTAGTTCTTTTCAAAGCTTAGCAAACTAATCAACCTCCAATAGGCTAAGAACGCACCTCTTTTTTTCTTTCACAACAATTTTTTTCTTGTAGGTGTGCAAAGCTTAAAGGCATTCTTTTCTAAATTGTCCATGTAACGGGGGTCCATCGATGACTCCCAACCAATCAAGGTTTAGGGCATCAAGTTTTAAGGATCTTTCAACCACTAACTCCTCGGATTTCACCCCGGACTTTTGAGAATGAATTTTTAAATACCCAAGCACCTACAATATGTTAAACTCCACCTATCCACCCTTGTAACGAGCATTGAGGTCGGTGACTCCCAACCAATTAAGGCTTAGGGCACCAGGTTTTAAAGATTTTCACCATATACCCCTCAGACCTTGCTCGGGTTTCAAGGTAAGCAAACATTTTTCTTTCTTTCTTTTTTCTTTTCAAAGGCTCATTGGCCTTTCATAAGGTGTCCCAACACTATTAAATGAGGTCAAAGGTACCAAGTCTAAAATTTTCCTAAGTCAAGAGGGAAATAGTTTTTCATCTTATAATTGGAACCTAGTGTGCACAGTGTGTGAATAGCTTAAAGTGGAAGAACTAAGGTTGAATTCAATAGATGTTTCAACAATTCATCAACTTTAGTAAGCATAATACAAACTCTAAGTTAAGTAAAAAGACAAAAATTCAATTTCTCCCTTTTCATTTTGAAAATTTTTCCTTAATAACCATGGAGAGTAGAATAAAAACTTTAAAAAAAATTTAAAAATTAAGCAAAAAGCAACTAAATTACCAAAATAACTTAGCATTAATAGCAATACTTACTTCCTCAACTCTCCCCCCAACCAAGTTGAACATTGTCCTCAATGTGACAAAAGCGATTAAAAAATAGGGAGGAAGTGGTACCTCCTTAGTGACATGGAGTCTGAGTCGTATAGGAGAAACCACATGTTTCAAAGAAAACATAAGAGTCAGTGAGTAGAGAAAATAGAAAAATGCCAAGTTTAAACAAAAATGATGTCTATATATGATGTATCATCAGTAATACATCCAATCCCAGAATATAAGACATCAAAACATGGAATTATGTATAATATATAAAGACAAAAAGTAAAGAGATGATCAAGTAATGGTAAGGTCCTGTGGAGCTGATGCATCTGTGGTGGCCTCTTGAGTGGGTTGGATCAGAACTTCAACCTCTGCTTTGGTAGTCTCCTTGGGTGGCATAGTCTCCTCAACTGGAGCTCTCAGTTGGTAGCTATGGGATTTGATGGTTTAAGGAGGTAAGAAATGGAATGAGAGGCTTCATGTGTGATCTCAGGGTGCGCGGGCATGTCCTCTAGTTTTGGCCATGGCTGAAATGGAGAAAGGTGGCTGTTCATGAGTTCCAGAGGGTACTCAGCTGGTGCGTGGGGCTCTGTTGGCATTTTAGCAACTTCCCTTAGCTTTGCAAGGTGTTTTTGCAAACTTCCCTCCATTTTTCAAGTCAATTTCACAATTTGAAGGCCATTTCTAAGCTTGGAGGTGATTTGACAGCCATTTTGAAGCTTGGAGATGATTTTGCAGCTCAAAAGTGATGAAAAGAAGGAAAAAAATTTTCGCAGCCCATTTCGCAGCTGCGAAATGAGGGTCACTGTGCTGCGAAATGGCACTCGTGTGCCAAGAAGTGGTTTCGCAGCTGCGAAACACCCTTCGGAATGGAGAAATTGCTGAGAAATCGCTGTGGAATTAGGGCTTTTTACGCCTTAGTGGTTCGCAGAGCACTTCGCAGCTGCGAAATTGGGGTTCCTGTGCTGCGAGTGGCACTCGTGTGCCAAAAGGTGGTTTCGCAGCTGCGAAACACCTTTCCAAATGGAGCTTTCCCTGCGAAATGGAGGATTTCATGCTTTGGAGCTTCGCAGCAGCTTTCACAGCTGCGAAATGGGGGCTCCTGTGCTGCGAGTGGCACTCGTGTGCCAAACATCGGTTTCGCAGCTGCGAAAACTTTCGCAGAGGGCTTAAAAGTGTTGCGAAGTGGTTTCGCAGCAAAGTGCTGATTTCGCAGAGGCTGCGAAATCTCGCAGACCCCTGTTTTTCCTCTGTTTTTGCTCTGTTTTCGCTCCGATTTCTTCCCGATTTCTTCCTTTGCAATTCCTCTTGATTTTGATCATCCAAAAACCTATATTACAACAAAACAAACTAGAATTAAAGCATTAAAATCAAAATTAAAGCATTGAAATCAAAATTAAAACATTAAAATCAAAATTAAAACAAGTAATAAATAAAACAAAAAGCTATGGACTAGTTAGTCTTTAGAAAGACTAAGTCCATCAAAAAATTTGATCCTGATTCACTTTGCCCGGATCCCATATGAAGTTAGCATCCTTCATTAGAGATTTTCTTTGTATGATGGCAACAAAACCAATTCCCTTTCTCTTTCCTTTAATTTCCTCCCTATTGTCTTTCTCTGTTTCACTGTCTACCTCATGCTCTAGCTTGGATGTGGGCAGATCAACCTCTTTACCACTCCTCAGAGTGATCACTTCTTTGACTTCCCTCTTTTGTGAAAATTCTCCCTCCTTAGCCTCCATTTCATGGATACTCATGGAATTTTGATAAGGTTGAGAAGGAGAGTTTTCTTTCTCTTGCACTGTGTTGAGGTTGGCAAACCTTGAGATTGAATCTTGGAGATTATCTATCTTCTGAGATAGATAATTTTGCACTTCATCCCTCTTTTTCTCTACACAGTCATTTCTTTGACTGAGCTGAGCATTGATGGATTTGTTAGCTTCAACAAAGTCTTCCATGACCTTGTTAAGATTCATCATAGCTTGGTCAAGGTTTGAGGCTTGCTGTGGTGCTTGAGCAGGTTGCTGATACTGAGGTGGTTGTGGTTTCCAAGAGAATGTTGGATGGTCCCTCCAATTGGAATTGTAGGTGTTGCAATCACCAAACATTTCCCTTTCCGTTGGAATGATAGGACACTCTTCCACCAAGTGCTCATAAGATAGACAAATGGCACAAGGCATAGCTTGCAATGGTGTCTGAGAGATGGCTTGCACTTCTTGCATGTTCTTCATTTCTAGCTCATCCAATCTCCTTTCCATAGCTGCAATCTCTGCCTTCATATCCATGCCGTCATTCAAAATATACATCTCAGCCTTAGCTTTAGGTTGAGACATCATTCTTCTCATATCTCTAGCATTTGGTTCACCCCATTCTCTTGAAAATTCAGCCACATAACTGATGAAGTTCATGGCTTCCTCTGCTATCTCGTATTCAATATGGCATGCACAACTAGCAATTTGTGAATTAAGAACAGAGAACACAAAAGAAAACAAAAGAAAAACAATTCAAAGAAAAAAAACTAAGGTAAACTAAAAGCTAACTAAAAGATATACTAAAATATGAACAAAGAAAAATAAACAAATAAAAAGAGTTAGTAAAAAGAAAAGAAAAGTCACCAAACTTGTGATGAAGATCACAAGTGTTCTCAAAAGGTCATATCACTGCAAAGTGGCACCATCCCCGGCAACGGCGCCATTTGATTCATGCCTAATTGGTGTCTCAGCTGATTCGTGTCCAGCTGGTGCTCCTTGATTGAGGGATTAATCAACAAAATTTATACCTATTACACCATATACTAGGGTAGCAAAGACAAAGCTACTATAGCATAGTGGCTCTAGGATCGTTCACTGGGATGGGTTTTCACTTCACAAATGATATCAATTCAAAGCTGAATTGGTGCCTTTTCATTTCAAGGTTAGCTTCAAAAGAAAACATAAAGACGTTTGAATGAAAAAGGCTTGGTTTTAAGCTAACCAAAAGTAGTAGTAACTGATTTTACTTAGAAAAGTGTTTCTTGGAGTTTAGATCACTGGGCTCAGATTCCTTATACAAAAAGGAGAGTTCCGGTCACTTGTTTCAATTCCTCACATTAGAGAATTAACATAAAGTCAATTCTCTAACAGGTGCTGCACAAATGCTTCCCATTAATGGGTTCAAACACTAAATCCCTCTCACTGATGCACCTTGCAATGGCTCATACCTCTCACCTAGCACTTGCCATTCAAGGTGATCTTTAACCTTGGATTACCCGTCACAAGCTCGCAAGAGATAACTAATGGATGTCTCCTTGGAGTCCAAAAGCTTACCAAGTGTTGGCAATTCTAGAAAATCCTACCTTCAAGTCACCTACCAGAGGCTCGCAAGGGGTAAACTAGTGAATCTCCATGGATGGAGATCACTTGCCTTACCAAGTGTTGGCCCAGGTGATTTAAAGGCGTTTTAAGTTAACTAAAAAGATAAAAACCATCAACGGGTCACACTTTCTCTTCATTAAAAACTAAAACAACAAAACTTCCAATTTATGCATGAGGAAACTTACCCGGTTACCTTCACTCCAAGAGACAAAGAGCTTAGCCTCTCATCCTCTGAGGAAAAATCCTCAGAGTTTGGTTGGCTAGAAAGAAAACTAAAGAGAAAATAAGAATATATAGGAAAAACAGAGCAAGTGCTCTGTATTTTACTTCCTTCCCAAAACTGTACAAAGGATCCAACAACCAGCCCCCGAGAGTCACCTCCTGAGAGTTTATATAGGAAGGTAATTTACCCTTCCTTGCATACTTCCTAACTAAGGAATTACATGAGTGGCTGAATACAATGAGAAAATGGAAATTTAGACACAAAAATATCAGAAGAAAGATCTAAAAGAGTCGGTGCACAGCTATCGGGAAGCTTCAGGACCATTTCGCAGGTGAAAATGAGGTCTGCGAGATTTTGCAGATGCACAAGAGGAGCTGCGAAATTTCTTCATAGCAACCAGCTGATTCAACACCTTTGCAAATTGGACTTCCATCTTGTGGTGTTTGGCTCCCATCACGGCGTGAAGCTTCAGGGGAACTCCATGGCACTGTGCAAAAAGGCTGCGAAATCACTTCGCAACAAAATGGTGATTTCGCAGCACTTTTCTGAAGCCTTCCTTCAGCTTGATGCAGTTGTCTTCAAAAGGCTGTAACTTCCTCATTTCAGCTCCAAATTGTACACGGTTTGAAGCATTGGATTGTTGACTTCCTAAGCTTTCAAATGACATATAGCATGCATAAATTGGACATCAGGAAGTACTCCAAAAGTGGCTGCAGTGACTGTCATCAAGAATGCTTCCTCTGTTTTCTTCACTCTGTTTTTTCCTCTTTGCTTTTCTCCTTGCATTCCGGATTTGCTTATGGCAAAAGTGCTCCAAAGCTTTGGTTCTTCATGCCTCTAAGCTTCCCATTCTTTTCCAAGGATTCCATAAAACTCTCCTCAATCTCATAATGCTTTGGTGATCAAAATACTAACAAAAACACCAAAACTTACACAATTTGATTAGAAGTAATTGAAAGGGGCCTTAATATGCTAATTGGGTTAAAAGGCACTAACTACTACTCAAAAGTGTTTAAAAGGATTAATTATAAGCTATCAAATAGCACTTTTTGAGTAGTAATCACTTAGTACGATAATTTATGCAAGCAGGCAACCATATAGCACCCTATTGTATTAATGAGTAACCGGTCGACCGGTTTTCTGCAATCGGTTGAGCTGTGCACTCGACCGGTAGACACTGGTCATTTCTTGATACACCACCCAAAATGACCAGTGGCTACCGGTAGCAAAACAACTTGCTACCGGTTGATCCATTTTCTCGACCGGTTGGTAACTATTAGAGAATAAAAAAATTGGGTAATTTATATTTATTGAATATACTAACACTATTTATCAATGATATTTAACTTAAAAGTGGTTTAGTTCTTAACTTAAAAGTAGTTTAATATAAATACTTTAGAGGTTTAATGTAGACTCCTTAACGTCTACAACCTTTACATGTAACATAGAAGAGCAAAGAAATACGAAGGCAACTAGTAAGGACTATTACAGGTTCATATTATGTTTAATATTACAAGCAATGTAGACTTCTTTGAATGTTAGGAGCCTCATATTTACAAGGAAACATCATCAGAAATAGGTTAAATGTCGTACATTTTACATGCCTTTTCAATTAAAAGGAGGTGTCCCAATTTTATAAAGCAGGGTTCAATGGTTCAAAATGTTCACACATTGATTATTTTAGACAACAAATAGGCTTATAAGGACCTTCTCCATGCCAGCTTAACCTGTTATGTACACTACAATCAGTCTTGTATGCCATTTATGTGGTTAATTGGAAAATTAAAAACTAAAACAATTCCTTAGAAGGCCCCCCAGC
This sequence comes from Vitis riparia, assembly GCF_004353265.1. Classification (NCBI taxonomy): domain Eukaryota; kingdom Viridiplantae; phylum Streptophyta; class Magnoliopsida; order Vitales; family Vitaceae; genus Vitis; species Vitis riparia. The sequence goes on along the minus strand of NC_048435.1, from coordinate 15,845,475 downwards.
CTACTCCATCGCCTTCTCTATTCTAATACCATATTGGCACATGTTAGCAGTTTAAAAATAGGTTATGATTAGGCTGCCCAGTCCCCAAACCCACCCTGACTGTTATCCTTAAATGTAATGGAAAAACAGGATCATGGAGACAATCCCAAAGGGTTAGGACAGGGTTTGCTTGGTAGTAGTACTCCTGATATTCTCATGCACATGCATTATTAATGCATAATTGTTACCTTCACTAATAAAGAAGCAGTAAAAACAATCTGAGTGGAACTAAGCCATATGCATCAACAATTTCTTGAAAAGCAGAAGTAAATTTGTTTGTGCGGAAATAAGTTGGTGGCGACTCTATCGTATGCAAAACCTGGAAAATGGCTCCAACTTGTGAGTTGGAGTCAAATGTTGCCCGCTGCAATGCATCCTGAATCTGCACAAATCAGGTCCAGAATATGTTCATGTTGGATCACAACCATCCCATCAAAACATCCATGCAATGAAGGCAAACTACCTGTTTTGTTGCAAAAGTGGGACTCCACCCCTCTGCTACAAGACATTTTTTCGTTACATCAATGCTAAGCATGTTTAGAGTATGGTAGATGGATTTTTCCTTCCTCACCTTAAGGTTAAAAAGAACCATATCAATGACTGAAAATAATTTCAATAAATCGCAATCCTGCATCTATGAATTTAAGATGAAGTATTTGACTTTTAGGTAAGCACAGAAATACATTTGTCCATGCTACATCAACTACAAAATTAAAATTCCATCAAGTAAAATAGACCAACCAAAAGGTTCCACTGCTCAAATTGATCGCCTATGGTCTGTAACAAATTGCCACGGTGCAACAGTCCAACATCTATTGTGGTGTTTAGCTCTGACAGTCTTCCTGAAACCTAAAATTTGAAGTGGATATAGATATCATTTCAAATCATAAAGGTCGAAATGTTACATAAGAAACACAGAAAGATACAAGGAATGTAATAAGGCAATCTCCAAAGAACTGCAATGTAATATGAAAAGAGACAAATATTGATGAATAATACAAGGAAAAAGGAGTTTGTAGTGTAGCATGAATGAAATTGATGTGGCATGTCTAATTGACAAGAAAAGAGATGTCATTGCACATAATTCAACTATTTTGACTGAAGAAAAGAGATCTCAATGCACAGAATAGATACCTGAGAAAAGAAAATGAACTCATGATAGTAAGAATATCATGAGAATGCACAAAGAGAAAGCAACATATTCTTAATCATAGGCATGCTTGCCTATGCATGATACTTTTCAAGGGAATATGATGTGCATTTGAATTCCACTATTCCAGTAAAGACCATCCTTTCTTACTCATCCTTGAGTAAAAAAACCAGGAAAACCCATGAACCACAAATTAATTTATGTCCTTCTTGTGCCCATATCAATAAAATGTCATAATATGTACATGTGTGTTCAGTAGTACAACTTCACCTTTCTAGGCTGATACTTGATAGTAGTAGACCAACTGCCATCAGATGATATCCTGAATTTAAATGAAGTGAGGATCATGCGAAGACCATATCATGTGGTACATGCTATGATTTTTACCATAATACTGCTTCATTATTGTAGGTTTGAAAGTGTCAGAACCACCTGCTATGAAATGATTGTCCTGAATTTGCTGAGAATGATGCTATGGGAAGAGTACATCACTCCAAAAGTCAAACAGATAATTAAGTGGGTGCTTGGTAAAACTTAATAATTATTACTTAATGACTTAAGTTAACTTTAGATTAAATTGTTTTTAAGCTGTTAATTTAAACTTATTACTTATTTGTTATTTTAAGTATTAAGTTGTTTGGTAAAATTAACTTAAAATTTATTTTAAGTTATTGAATTGACATATTTACCCCGTTAGTTGTAATTAATGTTTATAATTAAAAAATTTAACTAATATTTATTTTCATTAATTTTAAGCAATAAATTTGTTTATTAAACATCTATACTTAAAAGTATTATAGATTTGTAAGATAAGCTTAAAATATTTACTAGAAAAAGTGAATTATGAATTTAAAGTCATAGATGTGGGCAAATAAGACAAAAAAAAAAAAAAAAAAAATTGGGATTAAGAATAAGTTAACTATTTTGAATTAATACTTAAAATCATTTTTAACTTTTAAGTTGTGATATTAAGTTATTTTAGCAAATGTGTTTAATCTACTTGATAACTTAAAATTAAGTTATTAAGTCACTTTAAGTCATTAAGTTGATCTACCAATCACCCTTTAATCCACAGTCAAACCAGCTCACTCGCTTCCTAATTTTAATCATCCCCCAGTTAGTTAGAACTTAGAAGTGTCTCTACAGCAATTTTTATTGACTAAATGAGCAATATTAACTCCAACCAGCACTAACAGGCACTGCATAAAAATGGTGGAAATTCGTCTACAACTGGACCATCAAGTCCTTTAATCTTCTAGCAAGACTAAGTTTTAATCCTAACTAGAAATAAAACCACTTTTAGTGTAAACTGGTCCTTTGTCAGTTGATTGACTATTCTTGTTGATCTGAAGTTAGAATATCAAATTAAAGGAATAATTCTCAATGTCATACACAGATATGTAATCTACATAACCTCTCAGAGTTTATGCATACCTCAGTGATCATTTGAGCTTGTTTTCCAAGGTCTTCAGGAAAAGAGTAGCGATTTGCTCCAAAAGCATCACATATCTTAAGAATTTTGTTCTTCACTTTTTCTCCACAGTAGAAAACCACAAATACAGCAATGAGTAACCGGTCGACCGGTTACTTGCAACCGGTTGACATGTGCACTCAACCGGTAGACACTGGTCATTTCTTGATGCACCACCCAAAATGTCCAGTGGCTACCGGTAGCAAAACAACTTTCAACCGGTTGATGCATTATCTCGACCGGTTGAAACAAAAAAATTTTTTCCAAACGCAAAAATGGCAAGTTGCTACCGGTAGCAAACCAAACTGCTACCCTTCCATTGCATTGCCTCAACCGGTTGAAACGGCCCAAGTTTTAAGACAAAATAAATATAGTAGGCTGACCATATTCGTAGACATTATAGTAGCTTAGAGCAAGGAGGAGAATACATGCGTTTTACGAGGAACCAATTCTCAATATAACCTTCCTAACGCATGATTCTTCTATGCTTTTGATGGTAATAGTCATAACCTTCCTTTTGGCATCCGAAACCATGGATTACAGAATCAATATTTTAAACACAAAAATATTCATGGCACCCAAATGGGAACCTAAATTAGGTGATGTCCACCAACATTTTTAAATCTACAGAAGAAGGTTTAAAGAGATGAAAATAACCTATATATCAAGAGCTATAACAAAATAAGCTAGATATAATATATACATGTAGAAGAAAATACATCATCCATATACCATCATCAGAAGTGAACGAATACATTTACGCCATTTATGTGAATGGCCGATCACTACATCCATAAGTAATACGAGAAGTCATAATTACAAAAGGTCATTTATATTAGCCAAATGTCCAAAAACAGAATGAAAGTTTAATAACTATCAAAATAGTACAAATTGTAGAAGGGGTCATATATGGTCTGGTCCATGAAGCGGGAAGTGGGATCGCAAGAAGACCATCATCTCATCATGCTGGCCTCGTATAACTTGCATACCCTCCTTCACTTCCTCGTGTAAACCATCAATGCGATTCTCCAGAGATGTCAAACGTCGGTCATTGGTTAATACAATCTCCTCCAAGCGGGTACGAAGGGAGCTAATCTGGGCATTGAGGTTATCTGATGCCTCTGAGTCGTCCGATCCAATTAGTGAACGATGATTTGCATCCGCCCTAGCTCTTACACCACCTTTTAACGGTATTCGTGTGACATTTGCTTTTTCAGAAGTTATTCCCTCTACATCTTGATCTTCGTATTCTTCACCCTCGGAGGACCCATTGTCTGAAGACACATCAACCTCTGAGGAGGAACGGAAGACTTCCTTGCCCATGAACCATCTTTCTTCCAACAAAATGCATGCGCCGAAGTGAAGCCCATCATATGTATCAAATGATTTGAGTTTTTTCCCGTCTGTCTCATTGCGCAAATTGACATTGAAGTATTTGACAATCTTTGTGATAAACATGCCATAGGGGAGAACTGAATCTTCGCTGATTGAACATGCTTTCATATGTTGGAAAATTATGTAACCAATATTAACCTTTCTTTCTGTAAGAATGCTGTCAACCAAAAAAGCCTCCAAGAAAGATACATCATCTCGGTGCCCTCCTTTAGGGATGAAAATGTACGAGATCATGTGCTGTAGGATACGACTCAACACAGTCAACAAATGGGAAGTTGGTCTACTAGATCTCGGGTAACCACAAAGCCTCTGTATATCTTCAGCAGGTTTGAAACCTTCCACCCTTGGCCACTTCTTAGCTTCATACAAACAAACCCCTTCATTTGGAATCTCTAAAATCTTACATAGTTCAGCAACATCAAAAACGATCCGTACACCGTTAATCGTGGTAGTAATGGGTCCTTCATCTTCGAATGTCATATTGGAGTAGAAACATTTGACAACCTTGGGATAAAGGAACTCTTTGACGGAGACAATAGGAAGCCAACCCATTCTCGCGAAAAGCACATCGAAATGGAAATAACTGAGCTTTGCAAAATCAATGTTCCTACTCGGGATTACGGTTCGATTCGCAAAGTGAAGATGAAATCGTTGGGCTAGCTGTGGGGTTGTGAACGAAGATCGATCAAAGGTGGCCTTTTTTCGAATCTCAAAACTTTCTTCAACGACCGGTCGTTTCCCTTTGTTACTGGGGTGTAGTGGTTCGTCGGTTTGCTTCTGTTTACTGCCGATGCTCCATTGTGGGTTGGATCTCTTGCCTTTGGTCCCAGCCATTTGTGCTTCCTCCCTTGTCTTTCCTTTGCTGCCGGTGGAGGTGGGTTCGGCCGGACCTCGTTTTGGACCCATGGCCGCAGCTCGTTTTGAAGCCATGACCGGTTGGTTTGGGGTAGAGGGATTTTGTGGAAATGGACGAGAATGAAGTAGACCACGGAGGGGTTCAGGGATGGAAGATCGGTTGCCACATGGGTATTTCGTGAAGATGAAGAAGAAGAAGGAGGAATGGGAATGGTTGAGGGACGGTCAACCTTCCTATTTAGTGTAATGAACTTGTAGTTTATTGTTTGATAGGAAATTAACCTATAGCTTATCAATTCCTACATTTTAAATAAGTTCTCATTTTAGATATATTAAAAATTACTTTGCAACCATATTGATTTTAAAGTTTCCAAATCGAATTAATTTAATGTATAATTGATTGTATAGAAAAATGTTTGGATATACCTTAATAATAGTACAAGAGGTTTTTTTATAACAAATTTAAATTAAGGAGAATATAATATGAGAACTTATTTGTAGTAATATAGAATAATTAACTAACATTTCTCATAACTAGGATGTAGTATGATAATTTTATTAAAATATAGTTAGGTTAATACATTAAAATGTATAATAACAACCATATACTACGATAGGAATTTTTCAATTATTTATGGTTCTAAGACAAACATTTTCAATAACTACGATATAGCATGATAAGTTAAATAAAGTAATGGATATGAATTTATTAAAAATTTGTCATAAGTATGATATTGTAACATAACTCATTTAAGTAACTAAGTGTAATTAAGTAACGTATCTCATAACTAGGATATAGTATGAGGATTTTATTCAAATATAGTCTAGGTAATATAGTGAAATTTAGCATAACAACCATATACTAAGATATGGGCATTTAAATTAATTTATCGTTGTATGACAAGCATTTCGAATAAGTACGATATAGCATGGTAATTAATTAAATTAATGTAACTGAATTTATTAAAATTTGTCATAAGTATGATATCCTAACATACCTCAATTAAGTAATTAAGTTTATTAAGTAACCTTTCTCATATATAGGATATAGTATGATGCCTTAATTACATATACAACACGTGAATTGATGAAACTCTATACTAAGTATGAAATGGTATGAAAACATAAAGACAATAAATTTATGAAAGAACATTAAGATATGTAAATATTATCAATCAAAGCCAAATCTCCACTTTATATTTTGTTAAGTTAAACATATATCAATTGAAATGGGTGTAATAATCCACATTAGGCTGATTTCCCTCTTGCCTATAAATGTTGTATTTAATGTCACCTAACAAATTATGCAAAAAAGGCAACCTTCAACCACCAAATGTACCATTATGGTGGTTGTTTTGCTACATGTGGCAACATATTAAAATATGCAATAACTTCATGCAACAACCACATATAAAGTTAGTATATATTTGGGAGGCACATACTCTAAGGAGTCTAGAGAGTGAATGTGGTCTTCTATAAAGTAGAGCATAGCTTACAAAAAACACATCCGGAAGACAATTTTGGAGGTGAAGCTGGAGGTCACTTGCACTTTCCTTTTTGAAGGTATGATCATGAACTTCATAAAGATTTGATATACAAAAGCCATAAAATTTTGTATAAAACTGAATTGCCTCTACTTTCGAAGTGATGGGGAAATTATTTCTAAACCCTAATAACAGGTAATGTAATAATATGTAATGATTTTAAAAAGTGTGGATTGTGATTGTCTAACTTACTTTGTTTACTATTTTGCATGAAATGACTTTTAAAATGGTGAATTCATGGGGAAATACACACGTGTGCAGTGTATACCGGTGGAATAATTTCTCAATCGGTTGAATTATTTCTCAACCGGTTTGAATGTTTCCTCAGCCGGTAGACACTGGAAAGTGGGAAATTTTTTAAAATAAACACCAATAGGTCGACCCAATTGAAACCGGTCGAATTGCTTATGCGAACTTCCATTAACAAACTTGAGAATGGATGACGTATTTGATTTTGGTATATCTTCAATCTAATTTACTAGTTCATACTCATTTGACTTTTTTTAATGCATTTATATATAGATTAAATAATTTTAAAATACGTAAGTTTGTATTTAATTTTAAGCCATATATTGTTTGCTTTAATAATTTGTCATAAAACAACTAAATATTCCAAAATAATTTGTCTTTTCTTAGTACTTTTTAGGAACCATACATAACCTAAAATATTTAAAAACAACAATTTTTTTTTTTTTCTAGATACTTGTTGGGACAAGCCTATCGTAATGTATTTTAAAAGTACGACAAAGAAGGGAAAACATAACGACAAATCCCATAGACCTCATTATTTGATCATTTCAATTATGTTGAAGAATTGTACTTAAGCAAAACAAAAATTTAAATGTACTACAAAAGAGAATTAAGGAAAAGTGAAACCGGTCAACGAAACCGGTCGACCGCCTCAATCAACCGGTCGAGGCAATTTTCACCAGTGGCTACCGGTTGAGGAATTTTCCCAACCGGTTGAGGAATTTTCTCAACCGGTAGCCACTGGTTAAAAAAATCCTCAACCGGTTGAGAAAATTCCTCATCCGGTTGAGGAATTTTCTCAACCGGTTGAGGAAATTTTCACCAGTGGCTACCGGTTGAGGAATTTTCTCAACTTTCTTAGTACTTTTTAGGAACCATACATAACCTAAAATATTTAAAAACAACAATTTTTTTTTTTTTCTAGATACTTGTTGGGACAAGCCTAGCGTAATGTATTTTAAAAGTACGACAAATAAGGGAAAACATAACGACAAATCCCATAGACCTCATTATTTGATCATTTCAATTATGTTGAAGAATTGTACTTAAGCAAAACAAAAATTTAAATGTACTACAAAAGAGAATTAAGGAAAAGTGAAACTTGTTTTTACAAATATAATATAACAGTTAGGAATATGAGATTTGTTGGTTTATGGAGCGTTAGGACCACTTGTTTGCTTTCTTGTTTGTTCCAATGGTTGGACCACTTCCTCCTTGAATGTTCCAAATTGTTTGATCCCCACAATAATTAATATGTTTGTTTTTTATTTAGAGGATATATTTAAGAAAATAAAGTATTGTGAAAAATATTACAATATTTTGATACATTTTAAAATATACTATATGACTTTATTATAGTAATTATGCTATGCATTGTACATATAGTTAATAATATCAACTTCATTTTATACATATAGAGAGAAATTGAATGTGTAACAAATAATCATATTTAACTAATAATGAATTTGAAGTAGTATATAAAAATAAAATATTTAGAATCCATTAAATTATAAATTTTCATTTGCATAACCTATTTATTATATTTACCCTATTTTCTTGGAAGCCTTAGTTTTTTTAAGAGAGTGGGTAAAACAAACACATAAGAAATATGCTTTCGTAACTAAATTTTCAGGTAAGATTAATGATATAATGGATATGTTATAGTTTTTATTAATGTTGATTCTTGGGCCTGGGCTTATATGTGGCATATTGTCAATGAAAACATTGAAAAGGTAAATGCGTAAGACCCATATTTTTAAATATCCTATGTGGACTTTATCGTAAATGATATATCAATCAATATGACAGTGATAGGATAATTGTTTAAGGTATTATGGAGACACTTTTTGACATAATTTATGAAATGTAGGTGATGCAATCGGTGATGGAGAAAACAATCAAGCAGGAGTTTGAAGTGAAAGCGGAGGACGTTGTCAATGACGATGCATATACAGGTGGAACTTACAAGCTGGGTGGAAACAGTTGGGAAGAGAAAGTGTTGAAGGGTATTTCAGTGGAAAAAGTATGCAAAATGCAATTTGCTTGCATAGGCGAGGCCGAAACATTTTACAACATGTTAGCAAAACTAACCGGATTTAGTATTCGAAAAGATGATTTGAAGCGAGACAAGAATGGAGATATAATATCTCGAAAGTGGGTGTGTCCAAAGAAGGACATCGAGCGACAAAGTTTATTGAGAATGACAACCGACAGCGTGAGCCACGATCGTTGACTAGAGTTGGATGTGAAGTTGCATTTCGTGTAGGCTTGAATAGGAAAGATGGAAAGTGGATTGTAAAGGAATTTATAGGAGATCATAATCATATTTGGTCGATGCTATCAACAGACAATTCCTTCGGTCTCATCGAACAGTAAGTAATCCAGATAAGGCACAAGTTGATGTTTTGCGTAAAGTAGGTGTTAAAACCACACAAATTATGGACTATATGGTCAAACAATCAGGGGGACATGAGCACGTCGGTTTCACACAAAAAGATATATACCAATCACGTTGATGCAATGCGTAAAGTGAAATTAAAGACGGTGATGCAGAAGCGGCATTGGCTTATTTGTGTGGAAAGCAGAAATGGATTCTTCATTTTTTTTATAAATTCAACATTGATGAAGAAAGTCGACTAGCAAATTTGTTTTGGGCTGATTTAACTGCTCGAATGGATTATGCGTGTTTTGGAGATGTCCTAGCATTTGACACAACCTATAGGACAAATGCCTATAAAAAGCCTCTAGTAGTGTTGGTTGGTGTTAATCATCACCACCAAACTGTTGTATTTGGTTGTGCGTTATTGATAGATGAAAGTGTTGGGACATATGAATGGGTGTTGGAGACATTTCTTGAGGCAATGATGAATAAGAAACCCATATCTGTTGTAACCGATGGGGATAAAGCTATGCATAAGGCAATTAAAAAAGTATTACCCGATACGTGTCATCGATTGTGTTCATGGCATTTGCAACGAAATGCATTCACGAATGTGCATATTAAGGACTTCTCAAGCATATTTGCAAGGTGCATGTTCATGCATGGGAATGAAGAAGAATTTGAAAAGGTTTGGCATGAAATGGTTGCAAATTTGGGACTTAATGAGAATCGTTGGGTGACCGAGATATATGGGAACGTAAAAGATGGGCAGAGGCGTATTTACGTGGAAATTTCTTTGGAGGATGAGAACCACACAAAGGTGTGAGAGTATGAATGCATATCTAAATAGATTCTTAAAAATTTGCTTGCGACTGTATGAGTTTGTACAACAATTTGATAGAGCCATAATGAGAATACGGCAAAACGAGGCAAAGGCAGAGTTTGAGTCGAACAATTCTTCACCAGTGCTTTCAACCAAACTATCCATAATTGAAAATCATTGCTGCGACGGTATAACACGAAAGAATCTTTTATTAAATTTTGTGAGGAGATGAAAAATGCAGAGTTATTCTTTGTGGTAGGTCTTGTAAGTGATCATTCAATGCGGGCATACACATTATCCAAGTTCAGACACCCGAACTTAAATTGGGAAGTACAATTTTGCCCGGATATTGTAACATTAAAATGCTCATGCATGATGTTTGAGTCAATTGGCATCCCATGTTGCCACATGGTGGTGGTTATGAAGGTGGAGCATTTGGAAGAGATTCCTCAGTCATGTATTATGAAGAGGTGGACAAAGTTAGCAAAGGTGTATACAAGATCAGTACTAGTGAATGAGACGGATAACGACATGGATCGGTTTGTACGATATGGTTCATTGAGTTCGATGTGCAACAAGCTCTCCTACTTTGCGTCAGATACGTCATCTTCATTTATAGAGGCCAAAAATGAAATACAAAATTTGACGGCGAGAATGGAGGAACTGTATAACTATAATTTGAAAGGGAAGAAAATAGCAGCAGATGGAGCGACAGGCACTAACAAGTTCGTGATCCAAATATTGTGAAGACTAAGGGAATCCAGGCAAAGTGGCAATGAATGTTCAAAAGGGAAGACGATGCAGTCGTTGTAAAAGAGTGGGTCACACAATTCGAAAGTGTCCAGAAGCTACAATCCCTCAAAATGCTCAGCCGGGTTATATGGTATGTCATATTCAATAAAAAATTGCCCCTAAGATTAATTTTTGTAGTTGTACTTACATAAAGATAACATAATTGTTTTGATGGCATTATGAGTACGTAGGAGGAAACTAATTTGTCTTCCCAATGTGACATTCAAATGGAAATGATGCCTTCAACAAATTCATCAGTGGACATTTTTGCAACCATACATGTAAGTACAATAGGCTTGTTATATAATTTCCAAACATTGATAACATCTAATTCAATAATAATTGACAACACTTAATTATTGAAAAATGCATGGAATGTTAGGGGAGCAGTTGTCGAATGACCGATCTGACATGTACATAGATTGTGGTGAACTTAATAATGTAAGATCGGGAATAAAGAAACCACTTTTGACATGAATTTGAGCTATGCATTATTTATGATTAGGTTTAATTAATTGGAATGGAATTGGACAGTTGAAAAAAACAATGGAATGTGCATGTGCAGATAGCAGGATTCAGCAACATAAACAAAATATGACAACACCATGTCAAGGTGGGGATCCAAACAAATATCCAAATGAAAAGAATATGCAACCTTTTTTTATTCCTTAACGGAGTAAGGGATGGTAGGTATTAAATCAGTATTTTATTAGTTGACGTTATCACTTCCAGTAATGTGTACTTTAACAGAACTATTTAATGAAAAGTTTGAATTTTAATTAAGAGTCAAGTTGATTGATAGAATGCAATATCCTCTACATTATAATTTAATTGATAACAAGTGATAAAATGATTGGTAAATGGAGAAACCGATTCATTTATATTTGTTTTTAAAAAAAGGTTAATTATGCGGATTTTATTAAATTCAATTGTGGTTAAAGTTTGACAATTAGGTGGTTATCAGTTAACTATAGGAAAGTAATCAATATGATGTAATTCATATGAAATAGGTAAATTAAGTGATTTTACTCAAAATGGGTAAATCGTGGTTAGGTAATTTGTAATGCCAGTGTCCATCAATTCAACCCTTTTAATTGAACTTAATGGTAATTTGCCGAATGTTTACGTAGTGAAATATTATTGGTACAACTCATACCTTTTTTGTGGACGGTAGTCGTACTCCTAAATTGCACAATAGCATTGCAAGTGGAAACCGTCGACGAAACCGGGTCGACCGCCTCCATAAACCGATCGAGCACTTTTCACCAGTGGCTACCGGTTGAGGAATTTTCCCAACCGGGGTAGCCACTGGTGAAAAGTGCCTCGACGGTTGATGGAGGCGGTCGACCGTTTCGTCGACCGATTGCCATTAGTTAAAAATACCCTCAATCGGTTGAGCAAATTCCTCAACCGGTTGATACCCATCTTCACCCGGTTGCCACTGGTTAAAAAACCATCAACCGATTGAGAAAATTCCTCAACCAGTTTGCTATATTTGTAACCGGTTCCCACTGGTCAAATCATTCGTCAACCGGTTGAGACAATTTCTTCATTGATCAATCGCTTTGCACAACTTAAAAATTGCTCACTCCCTTAGAAAAATCTTCAATCACTCAATTGAACGCCGACACCGGGTCATTCTGCATCCAAAATTGTTTGAGGTGGTTGGGACAAATCCTCAACGAGTTCACACTTCATCCATAGGGTCATTATCCATATGAGGAATGTTCTCAACCGGTAGGCATAATGCGTATGCCTATGAAAAGTGGACTTAGCTAAATCGTTGGACTGGTTCTTACGGGCTGAACGTCATTCGTCAACCGGTCTACTAATGTACTAACTATAATATTGTTAGCATAGATAAATGAATATTTACAAATCTGATTAGGTTAAAGAGCGTACAAAAGCACACATGTCGAACATGAATGATACCAATATATTACAATTTCATTTACCTACCATATTGAAAGAAGAGTATTTGGATATTCAAATAAAATGGACTTAATCATTAATAATGTATGGTCATCGAATCTCACAACTTCCCAATAAACATGACGATATGTGGAGATGGAAATGATAAATATTAGAAAAATAACAAATATCATAATAATAATTTTTCATTGCTCGTGTCGACGTCTTTGTACAAACAATAGCCACAATGGTTTGTTTTTCTCTATTTCCCTCGTGTAAAACTAAATCACATGCCATTTCTCAACGTATTTTAACAGAATTACAAAAGTCGGAGCTCGTCATCGAATCACCATTTTTTAATCTCTACATATATCTAATGACATGCACTCCACAGTCCCACCTAAGAAAAAGAAAAGAAAAGCAAAACAACTTATTGAATGGTTGTCTAATTATACCTCAGAAAAAGAATAGTAATGTGAGTTATGTATTCATACTAACCCATTCTCTTGGGTCGGAATCGAAGGAGCCCAATCAATGGAGAATTGGAAGACATCTTTCCCTATGTCATACAGTTTGAAGAACGTTTGACAAAATTCAACCTAATTTATTATGCAAGTGTTAATAAATATGGAAGAGAAAAAAAATAGAATAGAAGAAAAATATAAACATGAAAGCATACCACTGTTTTGACACTCTGAAACCGGAACTTGTCTCGATTCTTCGATCGTAATGAATCCAAAATTTGGATATGAAGTTTTTGAAGTCAATGACGCACAGATACCAATGACCAGGGCATTCATCATGCATTGGAATAAATAGCTGTAAAGTTAGAAAAACAATATATATGAGTTGAGGCACAAAAAATCTACTATATTATAGGTGAAAACAATATCTATTCTAAATTTCATATATGCAATTAAACATTAAAAGAATTACTAACCTTCTCGCAATCATCCCAATTCGCTAATGTACTTACTCACGATGGATGTTTTTCTATCGAAAAAAGGATGAGGACTCCCGCACAAAATCATTTGCTAATAAGAAAACATAATACAAACATTAGTATATTGTACTTAATATGTAAGTAAACAACAAGAGAAATATGAGCTTACTGAAAATGTTGTGGGAACATAGCATCTTATACTCGTATGCCTATGAATTGTCTTTCAAAATAATTTAGCTTTGAGGCTTCTAGATTTATTACCTGTTGTTGAACAATAACTTCAATAAATTTATTTAACTAATATAGCATGCATTTGATATAAATGAAGTAGGTACTTACAACATCCATCAAATTTTGTCTAGGACGTAAGCACTCAAAATCTCCACAACTCCATGTTCATGACCAAAGTCAACAAGAAGTTCACTAAATATAATATGTTCAAACAAACTTGAGTAAATTCGAAGCATATGAAGGCTAAAATTGTAACAACACATCTATGAATGTTCTAGACGCGACAAACCTTTTTGACAATGCTTTATTGAAAACATAATCAGCGACAAGAGATTGAAGTACATTGAATGATTGAGTATCCACCACGTCTTCACGAATGGACATGGGATTGACTAATTCGAAACAAAACATAATTATTAACTATATATGTTAAGTATCAAAAATAAGAACAATGATATTAAACTATTTATATTATACCGCTGATGCTTCACGTTTTACCATCTTCCTTAATTTGTGTACAAACGGGGAGACCTTGAATTTACTTGGTTTCCTCTCCCTTGATGAATGTGTTTTCATGACATTATTAGGATAACCACATAGTGCTTGTAATGGTTCCTAAAATGGAAAATGCAATTAATATACATCTATTTACTAAGTAATGGTTAAGTAGTTGTAAAGAAAATAATTTTTTCTTTTATATGATACATACCTTTCCATAATCTCTTATACTCCTTTTGATTGGAAGTGGTAAAATATTTTGATTTTCGTTTGGAATGATATGCACTTCAATTGATGTAGCACATGCATCTTCATTCTTTTCATTCAAGTCCTCAGTGCATAACTTCTCATTTGACAAAGTGTGAAGATAATGTTCATTCACATTCATATTGTTCGTATCTTCCAAACTTCTTTCGCATGGGAGCATGTCATTCTTCGTTCCTTCCTCGTGCATTCTCAAAGGTTTTCCGCTTGACCTAAGGAAGAGACCTTTCACTGTAGTATAATTCTCCTCAAATTTAGCCAAAATTTGATCACAACTACTACTACTTGCACCATAAGCCATATCAATTAGATGTGTCTTTAATTGTTGAAAGGTTTTATCCATCTCCATTAAGTTCCCACCATCAACCTAGTGATATATACGAAAGTGATTAATAACATCATAATACAAAGGTTCAATGCTAATATAGATAGTCACGAAGAATATTGTAAAACACTTACTCATTTAATAACATCTTTGTTTAGATTGATTACAAATTTCTCATCGTCCTCATTCTCACTCGCCATTGTTGTTGCATTTCCATCAACGTAATCCTTTATCTCATTTTCTATCACCCATATTTTGAGCTACAATATATTCATCAAAATATAATACATATCAGATTTTAAATCACTAAAAACTTAAATAAATAGTAAACGACTTTCAAAACTATAACTTACATTCTCATTTGCATATCCACCAAGTTTTTTCAATCTTCGTTTCCTGTCCAATACTTCATCATCTTCCCAAGCAGTAATCCGAGGAGAAGGTCGAGTATATAGCGGTAGAAATTTCTCTTCAAACGATATATGCTCGTGGTAGAATAACTACGAGTATATTTGACATAGATATATAGTTAATTCATAAATTATATTAAAACAAAATCGTAATTCACTATGATGTAAATTAATTACAAGGACATTACCATTAAAAACAATAAGCAACCGCAAACCCCACTTTGTTGTTTCTTCTTAAACTCTTCAATCCCGTGCACAAGATAGGACAACACAAATTCTGCCCAATTCATCTTCTTTATTGAATCGATGTCTTCCACAAGATGTAAGAAAGAACGATTCACAAAAAGCTTCATTGTTGGGCACAATAATGCACCCAACACAAATAATACAAAACGAACTTTAAAATCGTTTCCACCCTCTTTATCCTCCCTAATTTGATTTTCTAACATCACTAATGGCAATCGCCCTTTTTTATCACAATATTTTTTACATAAATCATTCTTATGGCCAACATCTTTGTTCATGCCAATCTTGAACCCTCTTGCCCTCAATCCCATAATAAATTCAACATCAATGGGGGATAATTTGATACAAGTATTATACAACTGTAACATATAAGTGTTCGGATTAAAACTATTTATCAACCAAAGACATAACCCATGATCAATTTTCCTACATCGAAGTTGCAAGAGGCTACCAAATCCTATTTCTTCTATGGCTGCCTTTTGCTTTGGTTCTAATTTTTCAATCACTCGCTCGGGGGAGCATCGAGTCTGAAGATATAACTGAAAAGATACACAAACATCAAACATGTTTACATTAATATAATTTCCAACAAATACATAAGTAAAGAAATTAAATATTCATTACAAAAAAAAAATTACCTTTGGAACAACACCCTTTTGAAGTGAATATTGTTTTGAACTTTCTTTGGACTTTGCTATGAAATTTTCTTTTTCTACTTTTGAAAGTGCAGTCCACTTCTTGCCCAATTTTTTCCTCAACTACATTAATTGGTCACATAATTTAAATTCTAATTTTAAAATGTAATTATATTAGACATAGCAATATTATTCCTTACATCATCATTTATCTTCACTCCTTTATCCTTCTCTTTCATCATGGCTAATTGATCGTTACTACAAAACAATTTCAAACAAATTTAACAATAACAACCACAAAAAATACATTAAAAAACATATTATTTTACATATTTCTATTTTCCCTTACTAGTAATGTATCCAAGCGCCGATAGGCCTCTTTGGATTTCTAACAACTTCAAGACCATCGCGTTCGCTCCTAAAAATTAAATCAAATCATTTAAGTCAATTTTTATAATATGATTTCGGATATAATAAATCAAACATACTTTCACCACCACATTATCTCAACATAAGTTTTTTTTCACATTTCAATAAATTTTATTTTTATATCTTACTACAATCAATCAAATGCCAAATAAATACAAATACCGTTACAACTACAACATCCTCCCTAAATATCTTTACATTTAAAATGATGACAAAATTAACATATAAATTTTTTTTAATGTTCAATAATCTAACCACCCTCTTTTTCTATAATGTAATCAATCCATAAATCTAACAAAAAACATGAAATATAATGGACACAATATTGTAAAACACATAATTACTACTCACATTTTTTTCCCTTTATATAGAACTCGCCAAATAATTAGGATACAAGCGCCTTTTGAGTAACAAACAATTGTGTCCTTCTCAGCTTTCTTTTCCTTAGTACTACACGCCCTCTTCTTCTTCTTCCAGCTACGTCTTCAATTCGGGTTTTTAAACCATTAAATTTAGAACCTGAAAACAACCCTTACACCTCTTAAACAAAATATAAAATATGAAGAAAACACAACGGTTATGAAGATTCCACTAAAATTCTCCATGTGAAAGAACCGAAATTATCCGTGTGACAAAATGCAGGGGTAGGGGGGAGAGAAAGCAAAAATTCAGAAAATTTACATAAAATCTTCGAGAAGAAGAATCTAGCAGAAAAAATAGCTGACCTGGACATCGGGAGAAATGAAGTCTAAGACTCGGATCTTGGCACCGACCTCGCCCACAATCCTGAGCTCGCGGTCCTTGAGGGAGACTTCTTTGATGAGGTCAAGACGTCGGCTTGGAGGAGGTTCGCCCGGTTCACGGCGATGGTGGTCTCCACCCACCTGTGAAGATGTCTTTGATCCTGGTTGACGGCGAAGGTGGTCTCCACCCACCTGTGAAGACGTCTTTGATCCCGGTTGACGGCGAAGGTGGTCTCCATCTAGCTGTGGAGACGTCTTTGATAAGGTCTGCGACGTCGCCCTCGAAGAGGTTGGCCCGTTGAAGCCGACCGTGGTCTTCACCCAGCTGTGGAGAATCAGTGGAGAGAAAAACGGGAAAAGGAGAGAAAACAAAGATGAGAGCGGGAAATGGGTGAGCCATGGAGGAAGTCGGCAAACAAAGATGAAGAAGTCGGCAAACAAACATGAGAGCGGGAAATGGGTGAGCTGAGGAAGTCGGCTATGGAGGATGCGTGAGACAGCCAGCTATGGAGGGGAAGAGAGCAAATTTGGGGGGAAAAATGGGAAAAGGAGGAGAGATGGGGGAGAGAACGGGAGAGAGAGGTACCCGGTTGACATTTTTTTTGAAATTTTTTTTTTCTTTTTCATTTGGATGGCTGAGATTTAATCATTTTCATCCAATGGATGAAAAAAAATGGAGGCATGGTACCGAATGAGGTATTGTAGAATTTCCCATATTTATTTGACATGGTTTCATCATGTACAAAGCATTCAAAAAAAAGTTTAAAACTATGTTTGATTTTCAAAAATATTAAGAGAAAATAAAAATAAAAAAATTATTTTATTTAATTTATTATATAAAGATTAAATAATTTTAAAATATATAAATTATAATTTTAATTATATTTAATTTGATTTATTTATTTTTTTGTATGATGACACAAGATATCATTTTCTTTAAAAATTTTTTATCATATTTTCGGAAAGGGCGGGAGATTTTCATAGGGCGCTGGAAAGAGAAAAAGAGCGGGCTTTTTAAGACCTACCAATGACCAGCTGTAGTTGTGTACTCTCCAGACAAGTCGTACTCGGTACCCCTAGGCGCTACCTACTTTTTTTTTTTTTCTTCTTCTTTTTCTTTCTCTATAGATTACATTGACACAAAATCCTTCATCAGCAAATTTTCGCTACAAAAATCTGCACAATCTACATTCACAATTCTGCAAAATCCCTTCTAAGTTCTGATTTTGGCAAAAGTTTCTTATGGCTTCCACAAGTTCTACTTCTATTTCTACTTTCATCCCACAAAGGAGTTTTGATGTTTTCTTGAGTTTTAGAGGTGAAGACACCCGATTCAATTTCACTGATCATTTGTATGAAAATTTGATTCGAAGAGGTATTCATACCTTTAGAGATGATTCGCTTGAGAGAGGGGAAGAGATTGAACCTGAACTCCTAAAAGCTATTGAAGAATCAAGGTTTTCCCTAATAGTTTTCTCGGAAAACTATGCTGGTTCCAGATGGTGTTTAGATGAGCTGGTGAAGATCATGAAGTGCAGGAAAGAAATGAAACAAACTGTGGTACGATTTTCTACCATGTGGATCCATCCCATGTACGAAACCAGACAGGAAGGTTTGGAGAGGCATTTTCTAATTACAAAGAAGATTCAGAAGAGATGAAAGAGAAGGTGCGAAGTTGGAGGAGCGCATTGACAGAAGCAACCAATATATCTGGAGAGCATGTGAAGGATGGGTAAAGCTTTATTAATTTCCATTCAACTTTCTCTTATAAGTTAGGTTTTATTTACTGCTACAGGAATCAGGCATTTTTATAATTACAGTGCAATGCTTGAATAGATTTGAAGGTCATTTATGATTGCAACTCATGAATCAAAGTATATCAAGAAAGTCACTGAAGACCTGCAAACCCATGATATTATGAGATATGATGAGGACCTTGTGTCTCCATTGTGAATAGGGAATTGGGTAATTATAATGTTACATATAACATAGAGAGAGAGAGAGCTGCAAATGATATCTATATATGCACAAGAGAGTGGGTCATTACAATATGATTTTGTTTGATATAAATTTGCTCCATGCTTAGCAGCCTATAAATGTTCCCAAAAAAAAATCAATTTGACAATGTCTCACTACATATTTTATTTTCATTGTCTTGTATACTTGATACAATAAAAATGTCCTAAAAGTGTAATTTGAGTTCTAAAACTTAATACTTTTGATATAATTTTTTTTACTATAACTCATTTTTCATGAAGAAGCTTAACATGTATTTATTTTTTAATCAGCTATAGCCTAATTAATCATCACATGTACTTTACAATTGGCAGGTATGAGTCTGAGCATATTAAGAAAATCATCAACAACATATTCATGAGATTGAATTGTAGAATGTTTGATGTTGGTGCCAACTTGGTTGGTATGGATTCCCATGTAAATGAGATAATTCGGCAGCTATGTGTTGATCAATTGAATGATGTTCGTATGATTGGTATATGTGGAATAGGCAGAATGGGTAAGACGAGTATCGCCAAAGTTATATATAATAAATTTTCTCATGAATTTGAGTATATGAGCTTTCTCGAAAATTTTAGAGAAGTTGGCAATACTATGGGTTTGCATCATTTGCAAAATCAACTTCTTTGTGATCTACTACAAGTGGAGAGAAATCAAAATGTAAGCAATGTTGGCCAAGGAGCCAATATGATAAAAAACGTTCTCCGATTTAAAAGAGTTTTTCTTGTTCTTGATGACATTGATGATTCAGATCAATTAGAATATTTACTCAGAAATCGTGATTGGCTTGGAAGAGGAAGCAGAGTCGTCATAACAACTAGAAGTAAACATTTGTTACAAGAAATGGATGACGTATATGAGGTTGAGGAATTAAATTTTGAACAAGCTCGTGAGCTTTTTAGTCTCTTTGCTTTTAGACAAAATCTTCCCAAACAAGACTTTATCCACCTCTCGAATCGTGTAATCTATTATTGTCATGGCCTTCCTTTAGCTCTAAAAGTCCTCGGTTCTCTCTTGTTTAACAAGACAATACTCCAATAGGAAAGTGAATTGTGTAAATTGGAAAGAGAACCTGAAGTGAAAATTCAAAATGTGCTTAAAGTAAGCTTTGACGGATTAGATCATACACAGAAGAAAATATTTCTTGATATTGCATGTTTTTTTAAAGGGGAAGACAAAGACTTTGTTTCAAGGATATTGGATAGTTGTGATTTGTATGCAGAGATAGGAATAAAAGTCCTCTATGATAAGTGTCTTATATCTCTTTCTGAAAATAAGATACTTATGCATGATTTGGTACAAGAAATGGGATGGAACATTATTCGTAGTGAATTTCTTGATAATCCTGGAAAATGGAGCAGATTGTGGGATCCGAGTGATGTGTATCGTGCATTTACAATGAAGAAGGTAACCATCAAACTCATGAACTTTCTTCAGCTTCATAAAAATACGTAAATGTGAACAATATCATTTTTGTCTAAGTTACATATCCATACAATTTTAGCTAGCTTTATCTTTTTTATGTTTGCCTAATCCTGTGTTATTGTTTGTAGGGGATGAAAAATGTTGAGGCCATATTCTTAAACTTGTCTAGATCAAAACAACTACAATTTAGTACAAAGGTTTTTGCAAAGATGAAACGACTTAGATTGCTCAAGATTTATGGGATGGATTGTTGTGGTTCCATGAAAAAGGAGTATAAAATTATTCTTCCTGAAGATTTTCAATTTCCTTCACAAGAGTTGAGATATCTTCATTGGAAAGGATACCCTTTGAAATCATTGCCGTCAAATTTTCATGGAGAGAACCTTGTTGTACTCAACATGATGGATAGCAAAATAAAACAACTTTGGCAAGGAAATAAGGTATAATTAGTATTTCATCATATTATTTTGTTTGAGATTAATTTTTTGTTCATGAAAATTCATTTTGTACTAAATCAAAATTCCTTTTGTCACAGTGTTTGGGAAAGTTAAAGTTCTTAAATTTACTAGGATCGAAGCAGCTCACTGAAATATCAAACTTTTCAAATATGCCAAATCTAGAGGAGTTAGAACTTGGATATTGTACAAGTTTGAATATCGTTGATCCATCTATTGGAGTTCTCAAGAAGCTAACTTTGTTGAGTTTGAGTGGGTGTGAAAA
This sequence comes from Vitis riparia, assembly GCF_004353265.1. Taxonomy (NCBI): domain Eukaryota; kingdom Viridiplantae; phylum Streptophyta; class Magnoliopsida; order Vitales; family Vitaceae; genus Vitis; species Vitis riparia. The sequence goes on along the minus strand of NC_048435.1, from coordinate 15,823,981 downwards.
CCTTACGAGCTTACCAAGTAGCATTCAATACTTGGACTCTCTTGAAACTATTTACTTGAATAATTGCTCAAACTTGGAGAAATTTCTGGAGATAGAGGAGAGTTCTATGGAAGCTTTAACTTATCTTCACTTTGATGGATCTGCTATTAAGGAATTACCCTCCGCAATAGAATATCTCACTGGACTTAAGGAGTTGTATATGAAACATTGCAAAAACTTGAGGAGTCTTCCAAGTAGCATTTGCAGGTTAAAGTCCCTTGAAGACCTCCAACTCTTTGTTTGTTCAAATCTAGATGCTTTTCCAGAAATCATGGAGGATATGAAAGAATGTCTTGATTTAAGAACAGGTATAAAAGAGCTACCATCATCAATGGAACATCTTCTTAATATTAATTCATTGTTTTTGAGTGATTGCAAGAACTTGAGGAGTCTTCTAAGCAGCATTCGTAGGTTTAAATCTTTTCGCCGACTCTTTCTCAATGGGTGCTCAAGCCTACGGAACTTTCCCGAAATCATGGAGGGTATGAAATACTTAGAGGTGCTTGGTTTGGAAGGAACAACTATAAAAGAACTACCATCATCAATTCAAAATCTGAAAAGCCTCCAAATGTTGTATTTGAGCAATTGCAAGAAACTTGTGACTATTCCAGACAGCATTAATGATTTGAGATGTCTTAAACGATTGATACTCCCTGGTTGTTCAAACTTGGAGAAGTTTCCCAAGAATCTGGAAGGCTTATGCTCCTTAGTAGAACTAGATTTGAGTCACTGCAATCTAATGGAAGGGTCGATACCCACTGATATCTGGGGTCTATATTCCTTGTGTACATTAAATCTAAGTGGAAACCATATGGTTAGCATACCATCTGGCATCACTCAACTTTGTAGACTTCATCTCCTTGATATCAGTCACTGCAAGATGCTCCAAGAAATTCCAGAGCTTTCATCAAGTCTACCACAAATAGATGCCCATGGCTGCACGAAGCTGGAAATGTTATCAAGTCCATCATCTCTACTCTGTCCTTTCCTCAAATGGTTCAAACGGTTCAATCCAACAAGTACTGAGGTATGATTTTTATTTAATAACAACACTTAAAACTTTTCATCCACCCAGTAGTACTCCAATTACATATTAGCTCTGATTGTATATGCAGTACATGAATCGGAATTGGAAGAAAGGCAAGGTAATTATTATTCCAGGAAACGGTGGAATTCCAGGGTGGGTGTTGCATCAGGAGATTGGAAGCCAAGTAAGAATAGAGCTTCCTTTGAATTGGTACGAGGATGATCACTTTCTGGGATTGGCTTTCTTCTTTCTTTATCATAAAGGGAATCATTTTGAGGTTCCATATTATTTTGATCTGACATTGCACGGTGATTCGGATGAAGTTGTGGATCACCTCTCCATGGATTCTTTGTGTAAATGTCACGAGATCAATGGTGATGTATCTGCAGATGAATTGTGGGTGACTCTCTATCCTAAGAATGCTATTCCAATAAGTACCACCGCAATCAACCATGGCACTTTCTGGCTGTGTTTGATTTTTCTACCCGGATTAATGGTGAGGTTACTCATCCCAATATCAAGAGGTGCGGGGTTCAGCTGATGTACACCCGTGATTCTCTAAACAGCAGTGTGCCTATGTTGTTGGATCATCAAAGAGGCCATGATGATGCCGGGAAAAACCAAGCAGAAGATCAGGAACCATGCCGTAAAAGATTGAGAGCATCCAGCACTGATCTCAAGCTTTAAGCTCCATTGTCAGGTGCGCTTGCTAGCTAAGTCCTTATATTCCACCATCTCTCTATTTTATTTGTTCATTCAAGCCCTCATGGAAACTTACTGGTAAGCCATCTTCCTCCTTAATTACTTTAATCTATGTGTGGCCTATATAACACCATAAAATTTGGACTAGTTATTTATCTTCAATATAAGATAAATATATTGCCAAGTGGTTCGAAGGAGTCGAAATTCTCTAATGTTTCTTTTCTTTCTTTTCTATTTTATGATAAAATACAAATCCTTTAAAAGGCCTTTTCACTGCATCTTGAAAGGACAACGTTAAGTTTGTTAGGCCAACAAAAGCTCTAATACCATTTATTGGGCTAGCAAAAGTTTCAATGTAAATATATGAATGAAAGAACACATAAAGTAAAGATAATCCACATATAAAGGTGTCAAAGTTTTAAAATGCATGGTTTAGTCAACATGTATGTCTACACCTACAAATGAGAGATAACATTTCACTATATAATAAAAAAAAAATTACAGATAACAAAACTTAAGCAACTTTTGGATCCTAAACATCCATCATTTTCCTAGTCTTTATGTCTTCAACTTCAGTTGTAAACATTCTTACTCCATCAAATATCTCTTACTCTTCTTCTTATCTCTATCTCTATCTTATATCATAACATTTTTCCTCTCATGACTTCGAATATTTAGAGAGATATTCTTACTAAGTTTTTATTCTATAAAGAATTTAATTACAATCACATATGAACTTTGAAAATTCTCTATATAATATCATTTCTACAAAAAAGAACACATAAAAATTAGGACTTTGAGACGCTTAATTCTCAACATGTCACCTTAAATATTAGCCATTTTATAACTTTATTGAGTTTGGAAATCCGAACCCTAATGCCTAAAACTTGACTTTCTTTTAGATTAGCTAAACACTTAGTTTTAGAAATTCATATTTGGAATAAATTATCAATTAAACTTAAATAGTGAAGAACATATACATCTATAACTCAAATTTGGAATGCATTCGGAGTGAAGTATATATCTCAAGCTACTATATATAGGACAACAACAAAATTAAAATTGTTGATTTTTCTAGATCAAAACTTTTGTCTAAAATTATTTTCATATTTTTATCATCAATTATGGCAAGTATCTTAAATTTCTTAGTAGTGTTATTTTTCAAATATATTGAAATATAATTGAATTACTCCCAATAAACATTTTAAAATGTATTCTCATTTTAGTTCTATAATAAATCCATCTTAAATTAATATGAATCCTTATGGAAATATGGCTGATCATTGGTTGATGGTAGAATATTCTAAAAGTAAAAGAGTCTTAAAGTGAGGGACTTGTTCCTAGAATGACAATAGCATCACGTGACAGTTTTTTCATCTTCTGCTTCTTCTTCTTCTTCTTCTTCTTAGTAAATCTTGAGACAATCCAAAACCATCATTCTATGTACAGGTTACAACAACTGAAGAATCAATGTTGACTTAGCACCACCATGGCTGGACTCTGGAGCACCCTGCTGCCCTTCTAACCACCATGAGAACCACTGCACTGCCATTCTTGAAGCCAGACTGGCCACCATTTAGTAGAGTGATCCCCACCTTGATGTTGATTCCATGCACTTATTTTTTAACAGGGTTTACTAATTCTTCAGCATGATGTATTCGTAACTAGCATCCTTTGATGTAGAATGAGACATGACAACTCCATACATGTCTAAGCAAGGAAAACTGAAAGGTCATGTAATATCCAAAATTTGTCATACCTTGCCTCAAAGCTCCTCCCTTCCGAACCCATGGTTGCTCATATACTGGATATTATCCACGGAGGAATGTAAGCATCCTTGATTTCAATGCTGTAGGAGAGACCAGCCCAAACACTTTCATTTTGGATCCTTTAAGAGGAAAAGCAACATGATCAGCTCTCTTCAACTCCCCGCAACTGACCTGCAAAAGAAGGCCACCACTGAAAATTTCCAAGCACCCACCCTACAGGAATTAGCAAGGAAAACCAAGCAACTAAAATTAATCATAATAAATATTTATCGTTGTACGAGTATTAAAATTTATAAAGAACCATTTTGTATATTCTACATTAATGGATAAAAAGTACACCCTATTCAAAAATAAATGCATCAAGGAAAATAAGTAAATGCTTAGAAATTAAGTATATTCTTTAAAAAAAATAAGTATGAAAAATGAATAAATTATATATATATAAATGGTTTATCATAAAAGAACTAATGAACTTCCAATTATTTGTATCAGTATAAACAAATACATCCTTCATAAAATAAGTATATTATAAAAAATAAAAATAAAAACATCTCTTATAAGTAGATCCTTTTGAAAATTAATTATTTTTCTTTAAAAAACTACATTATATATACATTAATTTTTTTTACCATAAATTGTTTATAAACTTTCACTTATTTGTAATAATATAAATAAGTACACCCTTCCAAAAAACAATTACATTTTGAAAAAAAGTACATTTCCTAGAAAAATAAGTGTATTAGAAAATAAATTTATTGTTAAGAAGAATAATTTCATTATATATTATTTAGAAAAATATGTACATTAATGTTTTAAATTAAGATTATATTTCCTATGTTTTGACTATTAAAATAACATCATTGAATTAATATGGTCTATCCATTTATTACATTAACAAAATCAAAGTAAACTAAGATTATATTTTAATAATTAATATATTGCGATATCACGACAATATATATATTATACAATATTAATCCAACAATTTTGAATAAAAATTTTCAAAATAATTAATTAGTTGTAAGCTATAAAGAGTCAAACAATTAGGGCCTACAACTTTCCTAAATTGCATCCACAATAATTTAGCACTAATCACATTAATTAATTATATACAAAAATTCTAAAAATAAATAGGCTCCTTAACATAATACTTACATAAAAAAAATGAAAAAATTAAACATTGATTTACCATGAATTTTTTAAAAAATAATTAATTTTGTATGGAATAATATATGATTTACTATGGAGTTTTCCAAATATATTAATTGTTTCCTTCTTTCAAGAAAATTTTATATTTCCTTAAACCATTGTATAAAATAATATATGTTTTAGTTCTTTTACTGTATCCATCTTTTACTAAATGGGTTTTTACTTATCTAGCGGCCCAGATTCATCCATTCCCAGCCCATTTACTTCAGGCAGAAGACCTTTAGGCATAGGTAGAGATGCCCATCTGCTGGCCCAGATCCCTTCACTCCCAGCCCCGTTTGCTCATTCCCAAGGTTTGCAGATATAGATACCACATAAGTGGTTTATAGGTTTCCGATATGGGATCTTTGATAATAATAAAAGGAGCTTTCCGATATATATTATTAAAAATTTTAATAATATATATATATATATATATATATATATATATATATATATATATATATATATATATATATATATATTAATTTATTATAATTATTTTAAATTTTATTAAAATATAAATTATATATTTATGATGTCATTAGTTTGATCATAATTCGACCACCGATCCGACCAATGAACTATAAATCAATATTTTCGGTTTAATACTCAATTTGATTCTAAAATATTACTAACAACTTATCAAAGTTTTTTGTTGTTGAAATTCAACATTAGGTTAGAAGAATAACCATAACTCAAAAGTTCAATTATTGGTGTTGAATATTAGGTTGGAAACATATTCAAAAAACCACATTCAAATGCAATTTTTTTTATATTAGGTTGATATCGCATGTTTCCGAACTCATAAAAAACTAAGGATAAAAATATCGATTATAACAGATATATTGACAACCTGATTTCAAACATCATAGAAATACTGAAAAAACAAAACCTCCAAAAATAATAGAAAAATTAATATTACATATATTGAAGTTGTTTTAATTTTAACAAACAAATTAATATGGGTACTTTACCAATAAGTCATCTTTCTTACCGATAAGTCATCTTTAACAAACAAATTAGATATATATAAAATGCATGTGATTATTTCTTACCAACAAGCCATCTTTATCAAGTTGATAAGTTTTTATAAATTTTTTAATGATATATATTTTACACGCATCATTTTATTATTGGGGTCAAAAATGTGGTAGGTACCCAAAATGAAGTGTGAGTGGGTATCAACGAAGAACCCCCCACTCTATAATAATTCATTCTTCAACCACCACCCTTCCAACTGCACTGACATCACCCTAAGTAAGATGCTCCATCTTTGTGATCTGAAGGCAGCGCGTGCTCACTGTTTCATATGTTGGAATTCTTGATCACTTAATTTTAGTAATTCTAGAGAAAGCAAAAGAGTCTCATTATGCAACTACGTTAATTTGGGATCTTCTTATCATGTACAAAATATTTTTAATTAAAAAAATATTAATTTCATTCATCTCTTTGACTAAATATGTCTAACTTTTTTAAATTTGAAATTTCATTCGATATCTTTTTTATAATTTTTATTTTTTTTATTTTTACTCATATTTTTTTAATCAAAATAAGAAAGGTACATAATAAAATTTTAAAACTATAGGAGATAAATATATTTAGCTACAATTTGAGGGAAATTAATGAAATTAACCCTTTGAAAAAAATTTTGAGACCTGTTAGATTCCAAAAAAATAAGAAAAAAAAAGAGTGAAAGAAAATATAAAATACATATAAGTTAATAAATTATTTTTATATATTTTTTAAAATCTATTTTATTTAAATTTTTTTATTATATATAGATTAAATAATTTTAAAATATATAAATTTTTGATAAATTTTAAATATATTTGATACTTTTCATATATTTATGGTACCTTTTACTTTTATTTTTCCTTCCTACTACTTTACACGAAAATCCAACATAACTTCATAGAGATGAGAATAATTTAGAAAGGTGGCAGAAGAAGAGAGCGAGTAGATGAGGATTTAAACAGACTCGCAATGGTTGGAGAAGATTTTTATGGGGCGCTGCTTTTTAAAACCCACTGTCACCGATGACCAGCTGTAGTGCTCCACGTGGTGGACTGAATCACACTCAAATCTGTCCTCCTCAGAAAGTCGTACTCAGTGCCCCCGGACGCTACCCACTCTTTTTTTTTTCCCTCTGTACACAACATTGACCCAAAGTCTTTCATCACCAAATTCTTGCACCAAAGCACATGTAGTTTGGTGGTAAGTGGCTATCATCCCTTGCTCAAGGTGTTGGTTCCAAGCCCTCCCTAGCAAGTTATGGTAATTTTTCTATTTAGCTTTAAAAGTGCAATCCCAATCAGAATTAGTGTTTGGACGGAGAGAACTCATGGGCGTAAAGCCAGTTTGACGGAGTTTTTAACAGTTTTTTATTTTTTAAAATAGAAAATAGTTTTTAAAAATTCATAATATTGTTTGGTTATTATTCTCTGTTTTTAATTTTTTAAAAACAAAGTAAAATAAAAAATAACTTTTAAAAAATAAGTAAAAATTATTTTTACTAGTTTTTAAAAACAATAAAAAAAAAAAGCCATATACACTTTATTATTTTTTTTTTACATAAAATTATTATTTTTCAATATTTTTTATTGTTAAGTAAATTAACTCCAAATTAAACAAGATTTAATGTGTTATATTTGTTAACAAGTCTATTAATTTTTAAAAATAATTTAAAACTTAAATAATAAATTCATTATACCATAAATTTATAAATATAATTATCATTTTTCTAACATATAATAAAATAGTATATTTTTTAATAAAAATATAATTTATGATTTTATTATAATATTAATATTTATGTTTTACTAAAAACTATATATTTTTTAATTTATTTATAATTAAAATTTTATTTTCATTTTCAATAAGACTTCAATTAAATTTAATTAATTAATATTATATAAATTGAATTTAAAATGTTTTTACAAAATCAAAACAATTTAAAAAAAAAAAAATTATCCAAACAAGTCTTTTTGTTTTTTTATCTTTAAAGTTCTTTAAAAAAAATAATTTACCCAATGTCCTTAATTTTATAAAACATTAAAGTGCCCCGGACGCTACCCACTCTTTTTTTTTCCCTCTGTACACAACATTGACCCAACGTCTTTCATCACCAAATTCTTGCAAAAAAAAACAGCACAATCTACATTCACAATTCTGCAAAATCTCTTCTGAGTTCTAATTTTGGCAAAAGTTTCCTATGGCTTCCACAAGTTCTACTTCTACTTCTATTTCTACTTTCATCCCACAATGGAAGTATGATGTTTTCTTGAGTTTTAGAGGTGAAGACACCCGATTCAATTTCACTGATCACTTGTATGCAAATTTGATTCGAAGAGGTATTGCTACCTTTAGAGATGATGAATCACTTGAGAGAGGGGAAGAGATTGCACCTGAACTCCTAAAAGCTATTGAAGAATCAAGGTTTTCCCTAATAGTTTTCTCGGAAAACTATGCTGGTTCCAGATGGTGTTTAGATGAGCTGGTGAAGATCATGAAGTGCAGGAAAGAAATGAAACAAACTGTGGTACCGATTTTCTACCATGTGGATCCATCCCATGTACGGCACCAGACAGGAAGGTTTGGAGAGGCATTTTCCTATTACAAAGAAGACACAGAGGAGATGAAAGAGAAGGTGCGAAGTTGGAGGAGTGCATTGACAGAAGCAGCCAATATATCTGGAGTGCATGTGAAGAAGAATAGGTAACGCTTTATTAATTCCCCTTCAACTTTCATTTATAAGTAGGCTCTCCTTTACTGGCACAGGAATCAGACATTTTTATGATTATAGAGTAATAGTTGAAGAGATTTGGAGGTCATTTATGATTATTGCAAGTCATGAAATATTCAAAGTATATCAAGTAAGTCACTGAAGACCTGCAAACCCATGATATTATGAGACATGATGAGTACCTTGTGTCTACATTGTGGATAGGGGATTGGGTAATTATAATGTTACACATAACATAGAGAGAGAGAGAGAGAGAGAGCTGCAAATGATATCTATATATGCACAAGAGAGTGGGTCATTACAATATGATTTTGTTTGATATAAATTTGCTCCATGCTTAGCAGCCTATAAATGTTCCAAAAATCAATTTGACAATGTCGCACAAGAAAACAAATTAAACAAGTACATCTTTTATTTTCATTGTCTTGTATACTTGATACAATGAAAATGTCCTAAGAACGTAATTTGAGTTTTAAAACTTAAATACTTTTGATATATTTTTTTGCATTATGATTCATTTCTCATGAAGAAGCTTCATGTGTAATCTTTTTTATATTTTTTTTATTAGCTATAACTTAATTAATCATCACATGTACTTTACAATTGGCAGGTATGAGTCCGAGCATGTTAACGAAATCGTCAACGATATATTCAGGAGATTGAATTGTAGAATGTTGGATGTTGGTGACAACTTGGTTGGTATGGATTCTCATGTAAATGAGATAAATCGGCAGCTATGTGTTGATCAATTGAATGATGTTCGTATCATTGGTATATGTGGAATAGGCGGAATGGGTAAAACAATTATCGCCAAAGTTGTATATAATACATTTTCTCATGAATTTGAGTATATGAGCTTTCTTGAAAATGTTAGAGAAGTTGGCAATACTATGGGTTTGCATCATTTACAAAATCAACTTCTTTGTGATCTACTACAAGTGGAGAGAAATCAAAATGTAAGCAATGTTGGCCAAGGAGCCAATATGATAAAAAATGTTCTCCGATTTAAAAGAGTTTTTATTGTTCTTGATGACATTGATGATTCAGATCAATTAGAATATTTACTCAGAAATCGTGATTGGCTTGGAAGAGGAAGCAGAGTCATCATAACAACTAGAAGTAAACATTTGTTACAAGAAATGGATGACGTATATGAGGTTGAGGAATTAAATTTTGAACAAGCTCGTGAGCTTTTTAGTCTCTTTGCTTTTAGACAAAATCTTCCCAAACAAGACTTTATCCACCTCTCGAATCGTGTAATCTATTATTGTCATGGCCTTCCTTTAGCTCTAAAAGTCCTCGGTTCTCTCTTGTTTAACAAGACAATACTCCAATGGGAAAGTGAATTGTGTAAATTGGAAAGAGAACCTGAAGTGAAAATTCAAGATGTGCTTAAAGTAAGCTTTGATGGATTAGATCATACACAGAAGAAAATATTTCTTGATATTGCATGTTTTTTTAAAGGGGAAGACAAAGACTTTGTTTCAAGGATATTGGATAGTTGTGATTTGTATGCAGAGATAGGAATAAAAGTCCTGTATGATAAGTGTCTTATATCTCTTTCTGAAAATAAGATACTTATGCATGATTTGATACAAGAAATGGGATGGAACATTATTCGTAGTGAATTTCCTGATAATCCTGGAAAATGGAGCAGATTGTGGGATCCGAGTGATGTGTATCGTGCATTTTCAATGAAGAAGGTAACCATCAAACTCATGAACTTTCTTAAGCTTCATAAAAATACGTAAATGTGAGCAATATCATTTTTGTCTAAGTTACATATCATACAATTTTAGCTAGCTTTATCTTTTTTATGTTTGCCTAATCCTGTGTTATTGTTTGTAGGGGATGAAAAATGTTGAGGCCATATTCTTAAACTTGTCTAGATCAAAACAACTACAATTTAGTACAAAGGTTTTTGCAAAGATGAAACGACTTAGATTGCTCAAGATTTATGGGATGGATTGTTGTGGTTCTATGAAAAAGGAGTATAAAATTATTCTTCCTGAAGATTTTCAATTTCCTTCACAAGAGTTGAGATATCTTCATTGGAAAGGATACCCTTTGAAATCATTGCCGTCAAATTTTCATGGAGAGAACCTTGTTGTACTCAACATGATGGATAGCAAAATAAAACAACTTTGGCAAGGAAATAAGGTATAATTAGTATTTCATCATATTATTTTGTTTGAGATTAATTTTTTGTTCATGAAAATTCATTTTGTACTAAATCAAAATTCCTTTTGTCACAGTGTTTGGGAAAGTTAAAGTTCTTAAATTTACTAGGATCGAAGCAGCTCACTGAAATATCAAACTTTTCAAATATGCCAAATCTAGAGGAGTTAGAACTTGGATATTGTACAAGTTTGAATATCGTTGATCCATCTATTGGAGTTCTCAAGAAGCTAACTTTGTTGAGTTTGAGTGGGTGTGAAAACCTTACGAGCTTACCAAGTAGCATTCAATACTTGGACTCTCTTGAAACTATTTACTTGAATAATTGCTCAAACTTGGAGAAATTTCTGGAGATAGAGGAGAGTTCTATGGAAGCTTTAACTTATCTTCACTTTGATGGATCTGCTATTAAGGAATTACCCTCCGCAATAGAATATCTCACTGGACTTAAGGAGTTGTATATGAAACACTGCAAAAACTTGAGGAGTCTTCCAAGTAGCATTTGCAGGTTAAAGTCCCTTGAAGACCTCCAACTCTTTGTTTGTTCAAATCTAGATGCTTTTCCAGAAATCATGGAGGATATGAAAGAATTTCTTGATTTAAGAACAGGTATAAAAGAGCTACCATCATCAATGGAACATCTTCTTAATATTAATTCATTGTTTTTGAGCGATTGCAAGAACTTGAGGAGTCTTCTAAGCAGCATTCGTAGGTTTAAATCTTTTCGCCGACTCTTTCTCAATGGGTGCTCAAGCCTACGGAACTTTCCCGAAATCATGGAGGGTATGAAATACTTAGAGGTGCTTGGTTTGGAAGGAACAGCTATAAAAGAACTACCATCATCAATTCAAAATCTGAAAAGCCTCCAAATGTTGTATTTGAGCAATTGCAAGAAACTTGTGACTATTCCAGACAGCATTAATGATTTGAGATGTCTTAAACGATTGATACTCCCTGGTTGTTCAAACTTGGAGAAGTTTCCCAAGAATCTGGAAGGCTTATGCTCCTTAGTAGAACTAGATTTGAGTCACTGCAATCTAATGGAAGGGTCGATACCCACTGATATCTGGGGTCTATATTCCTTGTGTACATTAAATCTAAGTGGAAACCATATGGTTAGCATACCATCTGGCATCACTCAACTTTGTAGACTTCATCTCCTTGATATCAGTCACTGCAAGATGCTCCAAGAAATTCCAGAGCTTTCATCAAGTCTACCACAAATAGATGCCCATGGCTGCACGAAGCTGGAAATGTTATCAAGTCCATCATCTCTACTCTGTCCTTTCCTCAAATGGTTCAAACGGTTCAATCCAACAAGTACTGAGGTATGATTTTTATTTAATAACGACACTTAAAACTTTTCATCCACCCAGTAGTACTCCAATTACATATTAGCTCTGATTGTATATGCAGTACATGAATCGGAATTGGAAGAAAGGCAAGGTAATTATTATTCCAGGAAACGGTGGAATTCCAGGGTGGGTGTTGCATCAGGAGATTGGAAGCCAAGTAAGAATAGAGCTTCCTTTGAATTGGTACGAGGATGATCACTTTCTGGGATTGGCTTTCTTCTTTCTTTATCATAAAGGGAATCATTTTGAGGTTCCATATTATTTTGATCTGACATTGCACGGTGATTCAGATGAAGTTGTGGATCACCTCTCCATGGATTCTTTGTGTAAATGTCACGAGATTAATGGTGATGTATCAGATGAATTGTGGGTGACTCTCTATCCTAAGAATGCTATTCCAAATAAGTACCACCGCAATCAACCATGGCACTTTCTGGCTACGTTTGATTTTTCTACCCGGATTAATGGTGAGGTTACTCATCCCAATATCAAGAGGTGCGGGGTTCAGCTGATGTACACCCGTGATTCTCTAAACAGCAGTGTGCCTATGTTGTTGGATCATCAAAGAGGCCATGATGATGCCGGGAAAAACCAAGCAGATGATCGGGAACCATGCCGTAAAAGATTGAGAGCATCCAGCACTGATCTCAAGCTTTAAGCTCCACTGCCAGGTGCGCTTGCTAGCTAAGTCCTTATATTCCACCATCTCTCTATTTTATTTGTTCATTCAAGCCCTCATGGAAACTTACTGGTAAGCCATCTTCCTCCTTAATTACTTTAATCTATGTGTGGACTATATAACACCATAAAATTTGGACTAGTTATTTATCTTCAATATAGGATAAATATATTGCCAAGTGGTTAGAAGGAGTCGAAATTCTCTAATGTTTCTTTTCTTTCTTTTCTATTTTATGATAAAATACAAATCCTTTAAAAGGCCTTTTCACTACATCTTGAAAGGACAACGTTAAGTTTGTTAGGCCAACAAAAGCTCTAATACCATTTATTGGGCTAGCAAAAGTTTCAATGTAAATATATGAATGAAAGAACACATAAAGTAAAGATAATCCACATATAAAGGTGTCAAAGTTTTAAAATGCATGGTTTAGTCAACATATATGTCTACACCTACAAATGAGAGATAACATTTCACTATATAATAAAAAAAATATTACTTGGGTCCCTAAACATCCATCATTTTCCTAGTCTTTATGTCTTCAACTTCAGTTGTAAACATTCTTACTCCATCAAATATCTCTTAGGTGGTGTTTGTTTTTTTACTTAATTCTAAATAGAACCTTAATACTTAATAGTATTAAATATTAGCTTGTTTGTTTTTGTAGTATTTTATTTCTATTAAGTATTAAAAAGTAAAAAAAACCATTGTGTTATTTTTTCTATTTAGAAAAAGCCACATATTTTGGTTTTTTCTATTTAGTAAAAAGTTTATGATAAGTCATGAAAAATTAAAAAAACAAACAACCTAAATTCTAAAATTAAATGGTTTTTAGCAAAAAGCCAAAAAAACAAACACCACCTTACTCTTCTTCTTATCTCTATCTCTATCTGTATCTTATATCATAACATTTTTCCTCTCATGACTTAGAATATTTAGAGAGATATTCTTACTAAGTTTTTATTCTATAAAGAATTTAATTACAATCACATATGAACTTTGAAAATTCTCTATATAATATCATTTCTACAAAAAAGAACACATAAAAATTAGGAATTTGAGATGCTTAATTCTCAACATGTCACCTTAAATATTAGCCATTTTATGACTTTATTGAGTTTGGAAATCCGAACCCTAATGCCTAAAACTTGACTTTCTTTTAGATTAGCTAAACACTTAGTTTTAGAAATTCATATTTGGAATAAATTATCAATTAAACTTAAATAGTGAAGAAAATATCCATCTATAACTCAAATTTGGAATGCATTCGGAGTGAAGTATATATCTCAAGCTACTATATATAGGACAACAACAAAATTAAAATTGTTGATTTTTCTAGATCAAAACTTTTGTCTAAAATTATTTTGATATTTTTATCATCAATTATGGCAAGTATCTTAAATTTCTTAGTAGTGTTATTTTTCAAATATATTGAAATATAATTGAATTACTCCCAAATAAACATTTTAAAATGTATTCTCATTTTAGTTCTATAATAAATCCATCTTAAATTAATATGAATCCTTATGGAAATATGGTTGATCATGGGTTGATGGTAGAATATTCTAAAAGTAAAAGAGTCTTAAAGTGAGGGACTTGTTCCTAGAATGACAATAGCATCACGTGACATTTTTGATCAGCTTCTTATTTCCATTTATTGTTGATTTTGATTTGCATATTTCAAGCATAGAGTTGTTCATGTTTTTAATCATTTAAAAGCTCTACCTAGGAAGGATGTCTTCAAATGCAGGGTTTCCTTACAGTTGTAATTGTAAGTCACCTTCATTTCTCCTTCAAGTCTATATAACAAAGGGATTGGAGTTGTTCTTAAATTCTTTACTGTACCTTCAATGTCTTATCTTCTGCTTCTTCTTCTTCTTCTTCTTAGTAAATCTTGAGACAATCCAAAACCATCATTCTATGTACAGATTACAACAACTGAAGAATCAATGTTGACTTAGCACCACCATGGCTGGACTCTGGAGCACCCTGCTGCCCTTCTAACCACCATGAGAACCACAGCACTGCCATTCTTGAAGCCAGACTTGCCACCATTTAGTAGAGTGATCTCCACCTTGATGTTGATCCGATGCACTTATTTTTTAACAGGGTGTACTAATTCTTCAGCATGATGTATTCGTAACTAGCATCCTTTGATGTAGAATGAGACATGACAACTCCATACATGTCTAAGCAAGGAAAACTGAAAGGTCATGTATTATCCAAAATTTGTCATACCTTGCCTCAAAGCTCCTCCCTTCCGAACCCATGGTTGCTCATATACTGGATATTATCCACGGTGGAATGTAAGCATTCTTGATTTCAATGCTGTAGGAGAGACCAGCCGAAACTCTTTCATTTGCTTCGTCTTTCATTTTGGATCCTTTAAGAGGAAAAGCAACATGATCAGCTCTCTTCAACTCCCCACAACTGACCTGCAAAAGAAGGCCACTACTGAAAAATTCCAAGCACCTACCCCACAGGAATTAGCAAGGAAAACCAAGCAACTAAAATTAATCATAATAAGTATTTATCGTTGTACAAGTATTAAAATTTATAAAGAACCATTTTGTATATTCTACATTAAAGGATAATAAGTACACCCTATTCAAAAATAAATGCATCAAGGAAAATAAATAAATGCTTAGAAATTAAGTATATTCTTTAAAAAAATAAGTATGAAAAATGAATAAATTATATATATATATATAAAAGGTTTATCATGAACTTTCAATTATTTGTATCAATATAAACAAATACATCCTTCATAAAATAAGTATATTATAAAAAATAAAAATAAAAACATCTCTTATAAAAATAAGTAGATCCTTTAGAAAATTAATTATTTTTCTTTAAAAAAGTACATTATATATACATTAATTTTTTTTCCATAAATTGTTTATAAACTTTCACTTATTTGTAATAATATAAATAAGTACATCCTTCCAAAAAAACAATTACATTTTGAAAAAAAGTACATTTCCTAGAAAAATAAGTGTATCAGAAAATAAATTTATTGTTAAGAAGAATAATTTCATTATACATTATTTAGAAAAATATGTACATTAATGTTTTAAATTAAGATTATACTTCCTATGTTTTGACTATTAAAATAACATCATTGAATTAATATGGTCTATCCATTTATTACATTAACAAAATCAAAGCAAACTAAGATTATATTTTAATAATTAATATATTGCGATATCACGACAATATATATTATACAATATTAATCCAACAATTTTAAATAAAAATTTTCAAAATAATTAATTAGTTGTAAGCTATAAAGAGTCAAACAATTAGGGCCTATAGCTTTCCTAAATTGCATCCACAATAATTTAATACTAATCACATTAATTAATTATATACAAAAATTCTAAAAATAAATAGGCTCCTTAACATAATACTTACATTAAAAAAAAAAAAATTAAACATTTTACCATGAATTTTTGAAAAAATAATTAATTTTGTATGGAATAATATATGATTTACTATGGAGTTTTCCACATATTTTAATTGTTTCCTTCTTTCAAGAAAATTTTATATTTCCTTTCGACCATTGTATAAAATAATATATGTTTTAGTAGTTTTACTATATCCATCTTTTACTAAATTCACAATATTCTTCTAATGTTATTGTCTTGTGAAAAAAGGACTATTGTATGAAATGCTCAAATTCTTTCTTTCAAAAGAATTATACTCAACTCTAGCTTTTTAGTTGTCTACTTACCCTACATTTCAAATATTGGATTAAAAAACTATTAATCTTTGATAATTTGGGACAAATGTATCTATGAATAGACATCCCTTGATAGTCTAATTGTGTTCCATATCATATGTTACATATTTTTCAACTAAAATTTGATTTTGCTAAAAAATTTCCTTTCCTTTCATAATCAAATATTAGATACTGATTTGTAAACACAAAAATAAGATAAGACAATGTGAAATCCAACACTAACACCCATTGTTTTAAAAATCAGACTGGATCGATTCTTTATAGGCCGGTCAAATCCTTGATAGTCTAATTGTGTTCCATATCATATGTTACATATTTTTCAACTAAAATTTGATTTTGCTAAAAAATTTCCTTTATTGATTTGTAAACACAAAAATAAGATGAGACAATGAGAAATCCAACACTAACAACCATTGTTTTAAAAACCAGACTGGACCGTTTGGTTATTCACAGGCCGGTCAAGGTCAAAACCTAAGTGGGTTTTTACTTATCTACCGGGCCAGATTCATCCATTCCCATCCCATTTACTTTGGGCAGAAGACCTTTAGGCATAGGTAGAGATGCCCATCTGCTGGTCCAGATCCCTTCACTCCCAGCCCCGTTTGCTCATTCCCAAGGTTTGCAGATATAGATACCACATAAGTGGTTTATAGGTTTCCGATATGGGATCTTTGATAATAATAAAAGGAGCTTTGCATGGTGGGAAATTGAACGTGTGACTTATGGTTAAACAAAAGGAATTACACACCACCATGCTACGCAGTTATTTTATTAATAATTTGGTAAATATCTATTTATCTGTTTTTAAAATTTTTATCATATAAAACATTTAAACAAATATAAATATTTTTATCTACTATTATTTTTATAATAATTATTAATTATAAACATTCAAACAATATAAATTAATCAATATAATAATTTTAAAATTTTAAAATAACAAAATACATAGATATATAATTAAATTAAATATTATAATTTTCTTTTCATTTTATATATATTTTCACATTTAAATATTATACATATTCTATTTAATAAATTTTAATATATTGTTATATTTATATTTATATTTATCATTTAATTTCACATAAAAAATAAAATATTATTAAAAATTTTAATTATATATATATATATTAATTTATTATAATTATTTTAAATTTTATTAAAATATAAATTATATATTTATGATGTCATTGGTTTGATCATAATTCGACCACCGATCCGACCAATGAACTGTAAATCAACAATGTTTTCGGTTTAATACTCAATTTGATTCTAAAAATATTGCTAACAACTGATCAAAGTTTTTTGTTGTTGAAATTCAAACATTAGGTTAGAAGAATAACCATAACTCAAAAGTCCAATTATTGGTGTTGAATATTAGGTCGGAAGCATATTAAAAAAACCACATTCAAATGCAATTTTTTTTATATTAGTGTGACCCCTCTTTTCAAGTCACGCTGAGACTATCCTATTAACATTGGTTTTCATAACTTTAAAAAAAAGGGAGGGCACCTCAAGACCCGGGGGAGAGGAAGTCTTTTTAGTAAAAGGGGGGACCCCCTTTTTAAAGAAAAGAGAGACCCGCTGCAGCATGGCCGACCGTGCTAGTGGTCAGAGACGCCATGCTGCTGATGAGAGGAACAGGAAAGCAAGTAGAGACTTGCCAAGGAAGATGGAAACAGGGCTCGGCTAGGGGAAAAGCGAGATATCTGTGAAAAGAAAAGGAGGAGGCAGCAGATGGAAAAACAGAGGAGAGGTTTTGCAGCTCACCGGGACTTTGCTCCAAGGGATTCATTCAGGTTTGATCATCCCCCACTTGAGATTCTTCACTTTTACTACCATCTTTTGCTCATTTATGATGTTTGGGATGCACATTTTTCTTTTACTGTCTAAGGCGTTAAGCTAGTTCTTCGTTTTTGTTTGCTTGATCTTTGTTTATTCCCGTGAGAGTTACATGACGTTTATGTTATCTCTTTATATGTTGAAACTACTCAAGCCGTTCCACCAGTCCCTTTTTTTTAGTTCTTTAGCTTTCATGAACTGAAGCTATGTTTGATGGAATTATTTTCTCTTGTACGCACTCTGTTCTTCTTCACTTTATCCTTTATCTCTGACATCCCTCGGGAGTGTTGGATATCTTGTCCAGGTCAGCCGTTTGGATCGGAATATTCCTGAGGGGAATCGGTACCAGGGTCTAAGGAGATGAGTCATTTCTAGTCGAATGGAAGAGGCTTGAAGGTGAAAGAGGATGAGTTCTCGTGCACACCGGATGAGGTTTTGGTTAGTGATGGTGCCAAGCAGTTTATTCTTCGAACGACGCTTGACGTTTTGCTCCCCAGGAGACGAGATTTCAACAAACTGCAGTCAAAACCCATGATGCAATCCGACGGTAACAAAACAATGCAAGTGCGTGCCACTACGGAGTTGTTAGTGGTGTTCCAGCGCGGTTATAGCCAAGCACAACCGAGGGTATAGCGCAAACCAATTCAGACTATAAGCCTCAAGGCATCGACCTATTCAACCACACCACTAACTCACTTCTCTCTCTAATATTCTTCATACCATCCATCCAGCTCACTAACCCATTCCGTCTTTCATCTACCATGCCTCCTCTCTCTAACTCTCCACCCTTCTTACTCATGTCATGCTCGAGCACATTGGTACCATGTTTCCATTATGCCTATGCCTACCACGTATCCACCATGCCCACTCATCCCTCTCATGTTCTGCCATTCCCATGCAAACAAGATCCCATGGGCGCATCTGCCCGTTCATCACTCACACCACTGCCCCACCTACGCCATGCAAGCCCACTGGTGCCGACGAACAGAGCCAGGTGTATAGGACAAAGGTGGACAACGAGGGGGGAATCAATCCCACCAAGGGTGACAAGTTCCAGTTGCCCGTGGAAGCCACCTTCTTCTCCCATAGAATACTCCGCCATCTACCTCCACATCCACACCAAGCGTCTCATGAAGGGCAAGACTCATCTGGGTTGGTGTCAGATTCCTGCCGGGGATATTCTAGAAGGATTCACTCCGGCGAGGACCCGTCGACACCGAGGCTACCGTCTCCGAGACAGAGACATGTACGAAAGGGCATGGGATTGTGAATGTTGCAGTGAAGTTAGAAGAGTCATCTCCAGTTTGCCAGCAAAAGCAGCAGCCACCCCCCCTCCCCGCCCCCCACCTCTGTTCCTTCATACCGTCATGGCCATCATCAGCATGAAGGCCCTATCCCCCCGCTGGCTTGCTATCCGTTGGCCACCCTTTTGTTTTTTTAAAAAAAAAACAAGGTGGCAGCACCTCTAGATCCTCGTGATGGATGTTCAGCTGGTGGGCTTTGTTGGTGAGCTCCCAAAGCCCAAGTTGCATGTTTAGTTTGCATGGGCCTTAAGCCCCATCCTCCAAATTCGGGCCAAGTATACGGCCCTCTCAAGTCCTTTTTCTAATGTTATAAATATGTTTTCCTATGAAGATTTTAAAATCAGCTATACAAAAATATCATTTTCGAAATAACTTCCTAAAATTTAATTTCAAATTCGGTTTGTAAAATTTTGATTTCTCGAAAATTCAATCTCGAAAATTCCCCTATGCAATGTCACTCATTTAAATATTATGATTGTTAATTGTTATTATTTCATATGTATCGATTTACCATCTTTTAAAAATCTCATTCATTAAAGTCTAATCTTTCAAAAATCTCCTATCTTAATTTAATTATTCAAATATTCGCTTAAATCTTATTTTCAAATATTCATTTAAATCCCATTTTCATTAAATAGAATCAATATCTCATATTAATCTAGTCTAATCTTTCAAAATCCCATGTTTTAATTTAACCCTTCAAATATTCGTTCAAATCCCATTTTCGTTAAATAGAATCAATATCTCATATTAATCTAGTCTAATCTTTCAAAAATCCTCTGTCTTAATTTAATTATTCAAATATTCGTTTAAATCCCATTTTCATTAAATAGAATCAATATCTCATATTAATCAAGTCTAATCTTTCAAAATCCCATGTTTTAATTTAATCCTTCAAATATTCGTTTAAATCCCATTTTCATTAAATAGAATCAATATCTCATATTAATCTAGTCTAATCTTTCAAAATCCCATGTTTTAATTTAATCCTTCAAATATTCGTTTAAATCTCATTTTCATTAAATAGAATCAATATCTCATATTAATCTAGTCTAATCTTTTAAAAATCCCATGTCTTAATTTAATTTTTCTATAATTCGTTTAAATCTTATTTACGTCAATTAGAATTGTTATCATATATTTATCCAGTTATTTAAAGTCCAATCTTTCAAAAACCTCATGTCCTAATTTAATTTTTCAATCCCATAAATTCCATTATTCGTCTAAATTTTATTTTCGTTAATTAGGCTATTTATTTATATAAGGCCCAATTCTTCAAAAATCCAACTTCTGAATTTAAATTTTCAATCCCCAAAATCCTATTATTCATCTTTATTCGCCTAAATATTATTCTCGTTAATTAGTGTTATAATCTCATACTTATCTACTTATTCAAAGCCTAATTCTTCAAAAATCCAGCTCCCTAATTTGATTTTCAATTAAAAAAGATTCCACTATTCATTTATTATTATTATTATTATAATTCGTTTAAACGTTATTTTTGTTAATAAGTATCGTTATTCCATATTCGTTCATTTATTTATTTCAATCATTAAAATTCAACTCTTCAAAATCGGATTTCCAAATTTAACCTTTAGACTAAAAAAAAAATTTCACCATTCACTTTTATTCATTTAAATATCATCTTTATTATCATTATTATAAATTCCACGTTTACTTGTTTCTTTCTTCTAGAAATTCCAATAATTAGAGTTCAATTATTCAAAGGCCCGACTTTCAAAATTTAATTTTCAAAATCCCACTATTCTCTATTCATCCGCCCAAATATCGTTTTGATTACTCCATACTACCCATTTATTTCTCTTAAAAAAATTTCAATCATTAGAGTCTAATTCTTCAAAATTCCAATTCCTAAATTTAGCTACTTGAAATTCCAATTGTCCTATCTCCGAACTTAATTTCCAGTTTCCCATGCTCCAATTCCCGTATTAACTCCGCTACTTATTATTATCATTATTATTATCATCTTATTCATTATTTCTATAAATTCTGCCTTCGAATGATTTCTAAGATTTCCAATTTTTACACATCAACTTTCATAATTTCTACGCCTCAAATAACTTACGATTCTGATCTCTTTCGAAATTTAACTCTCATAATCCCAATTTTCGTAACTTAATTTCTCTTTAAAAAAAATCCTGAACTTTCAAATAATTCTTCAAAATCCCAATTTTCTTTCAAATTTAATTTCTAAAAGTTCTCATTCTTACATTTAATTCCTAAGAATCCAATTTTCAAATAATCTCTAAGATTCCAATTTTCAAATAAATTTCAAAAATCCGGTTTTCCCTTGAACAGTTTTTAATTTCTATTTGGTGACGCATGTGATATGTTTTGTGCTCTTTATTATACACTGACTCTATTTTTATGATAGCGCGTTGCTCGTTCGTGGCCCAAGTACGCATCCCTTCCCATTTCGGTCATTCTCTATGCATATTTTGATTCCCATGTGTGCATGGTCGATTTGAGTATTCATTGATTTTCTCATTGATTGCCACGTCAGCTTCATTTTATTAGTAGAGACCTGACTTTAAGGACTTAGAGGGGTGCTACGGTCTTTACCGTACCTTCCCAATAAGTAACCTGACCCCCAAGCCTGATCCGGTTTTTCACAGACCACCTTTTCCAAAATAAGGAGTCACATTTAGGGTTTTTTTTCTTATTTTGTTTACCCTTTTAAAAATAAAACAAAAATAAGTGGCGACTCTAAGTCATTTTTTCCTAATCAATAAAATCAATTTTTTAAATAAAAATCGAGCTTGCCATCAAGTGGAAAACGCATGAGCCGAAATGCAGGGTCCACAATTAGGTTGATATCGCATGTTTCCGAACTCATAAAAAACTAAGGATGAAAATATCGATTATAACAGATATATTGACAACCTGATTTCAAGCATCATAGAAATACTGAAAAAACAAAACCTCCAAAAATAATAGAAAAATTAATATTACATATATCGAAGTTGTTTTAATTTTAACAAACAAATTAATATGAGTACTTTACCAATAAGTCATCTTTCTTACCAACAAGTCATCTTTAACAAATAAATTAGATATATATGAAATGCATGTGATTATTTCTTATCAACAAGTCCTCTTTATCGAGTTGATAAATTTTTATAAATTTTTTAATGATATATATTTTACACATTTCGTTTTATTATTGGGGTCAAATGGGTAGTTTCCCAAAATGAAGAGAGAGTGTGGGTACCAACGAAGAACCCTCACTCTATAATAATTCATTCTTCAACCACCACCCTTCCAGCTGGCACTGACATCACCCTAAGTAAGATGCTCCATCTTTGTGATCCTATCTGCAGGCAGCGCGTGCTCACTGTTTCATATGTTGGAATTCTTGATCACTTAATTTTAGTAATTCTAGAGAAAGCAAAAGAGTCTCATTATGCAACTACGTTTATTTGGGATCTTCTTATCATGTACAAAATATTTTTAATTAAAAAAAATATTAATTTCATTCATCTCTTTGACTAAATATGTCTAACTTTTTTAAATTTGAAATTTCATTCAATATCTCTTTTATAATTTTTATTTTTTTTATTTTTACTCATATTTTTTTAATCAAAATAAGAAAGGTACATAATAAAATTTTAAAACTATAGGAGATAAATATATTTAGCTACAATTTGAGGGAAATTAATGAAATTAACCCTTTGAAAAAAATTTTGAGACCCTGTTAGATTCCAAAAAAATAAGAAAAAAAAAGAGTGAAAGAAAATATAAAATACATATAAGTTAATAAATTATTTTTATATATTTTTTAAAATCTATTTTATTTAATTTTTTTATTATATATAGATTAAATAATTTTAAAATATATAAATTTTTGATAAATTTTAAATATATTTGATACTTTTCATATATTTATGTTATCTTTTATTTTTATTTTTCCTTCCTACTACTTTACACGAAAATCCAACATAACTTAATAGAGATGAGAATAATTTAGAAAGGTGGCAGAAGAAGAGAGCGAGTAGATGAGGATTTAAACAGACTCGCAATGGTTGGAGGAGATTTTTATGGGGCGCTGCTTTTTAAAACCCACTGTCACCGATGACCAGCTGTAGTGCTCCCCGTGGTGGACTGAATCACACTCAAATCTGTCCTCCTCAGAAAGTCGTACTCAGAACATTGACCCAAAGTCTTTCATCACCAAATTCTTGCAAAAAAAACAGCACAATCTACATTCACAATTCTGCAAAATCTCTTCTGAGTTCTAATTTTGGCAAAAGTTTCCTATGGCTTCCACAAGTTCTACTTCTACTTCTATTTCTACTTTCATCCCACAATGGAAGTATGATGTTTTCTTGAGTTTTAGAGGTGAAGACACCCGATTCAATTTCACTGATCACTTGTATGCAAATTTGATTCGAAGAGGTATTCATACCTTTAGAGATGATGAATCACTTAAGAGAGGGGAAAAGATTGCACCTGAACTCCTAAAAGCTATTGAAGAATCAAGGTTTTCCCTAATAGTTTTCTCGGAAAACTATGCTGGTTCAAGATGGTGCTTAGATGAGCTGGTGAAGATCATGGAGTGCAAGAAAGAAATGAAACAAACTGTGGTACCGATTTTCTACCATGTGGATCCATCCCATGTACGGCACCAGACAGGAAGGTTTGGAGAGGCATTTTCCAATTACAAAGAAGATACAGAGGAGATGAAAGAGAAGGTGCGAAGTTGGAGGAGTGCATTGACAGAAGCAGCCAATATATCTGGAGTGCATGTGAAGAAGAATGGGTAAAGCTTTATTAATTTCCCTTCAACTTTCATTTATAAGTAGGCTTTATTTACTGGCACAGGAATCAGACATTTTTATGATTATAGAGTAATAGTTGAAGAGATTTGGAGGTCATTTATGATTATTGCAAGTCATGAAATATTCAAAGTATATCAAGAAAGTCACTGAAGACCTGCAAACCCATGATATTATGAGACATGATGAGTACCTTGTGTATACGTTGTGGATAGGGGATTGGGTAATTATAATGTTACACATAACATAGAGAGAGAGAGAGAGAGAGAGAGAGAGAGCTGCAAATGATATCTATATATGCACAAGAGAGTGGGTCATTACAATATGATTTTGTTTGATATAAATTTGCTCCATGCTTAGCAGCCTATAAATGTTCCGAAACAAAAAAAAAAATCAATTTGACAGCGTCGCACAAGCAAACAAATTAAACAAGTACATATTTTATTTTCATTGTCTTGTATACTTGATACAATGAAAATGTTCTAAAAACGTAATTTGAGTTTTAAAATTTAATACTTTGGATATATTTTTTTTCACTATGATTCATTTCTCATGAAGAAGCTTACCGTGTATTCTTTTTTATATTTTTTTATTAGCTATAGCTTAATTAATTATCACATGTACTTTACAATTGGCAGGTATGAGTCCGAGCATGTTAACAAAATCGTCAACGATATATTCAGGAGATTGAATTGTAGAATGTTGGATGTTGGTGACAACTTGGTTGGTATGGATTCTCATGTAAATGAGATAATTCGGCGGCTATGTGTTGATCAATTGAATGATGTTCGTATCATTGGTATATGTGGAATAGGCGGAATGGGTAAGACGACCATCACCAAACTTGTATATAATACATTTTCTCATGAATTTGAGTATATGAGCTTTCTCGAAAATGTTAGAGAAGTTGGCAATACTATGGGTTTGCATCATTTACAAAATCAACTTCTATGTGATCTACTACAAGTGGAGAGAAATCAAAATGTAAGCAATGTTGGCCAAGGAGCCAATATGATAAAAAATGTTCTCCGATGTAAAAGAGTTTTTATTGTTCTCGATGACATTGATGATTCAGATCAATTGGAATATTTACTCAGAAATTGTGATTGGCTTGGAAGAGGAAGCAGAGTCATCATAACAACTAGAAATAAACATTTGTTACATGAAATGGATGACGTATATGAGGTTGAGGAATTAAATTTTGAACAAGCTCGTGAGCTTTTTAGTCTCTTTGCTTTTAGACAGAATCTTCCCAAACAAGACTTCATCCACCTCTCGGATCGTGTAGTCTATTATTGTCATGGCCTTCCTTTAGCTCTAAAAGTCCTCGGTTCTCTCTTGTTTAACAAGACGATACTCCAATGGGAAAGTGAATTGTGTAAATTGGAAAGAGAACCTGAAGTGAAAATTCAGAATGTGCTTAAAGTAAGCTTTGATGGATTAGATTATACACAGAAGAAAATATTTCTTGATATTGCATGTTGTTTTAAAGGGGAAGACAAAGACTTTGTTTCAAGAATATTGGACGGTTGTAATTGTATGCAGAGAGAGGTATAAAAGGCCTCTGTGATAAGTGTCTTATATCTCTTTCTCAAAATAAGATACTTATGCATGATTTGATACAAGAAATGGGATGGAACATTATTCGTAGTGAATCTCTTGGTGATCCTACAAAATGGAGCAGATTGTGGGATCCGAGTGATGTGTGTCGTGCATTTAGAATGGGGGTAACCATCAAACTCATGAACTTTCTTAAGCTTCATAAAAATATTTAAATTTGAGCAATATCATTTTTGTCTAAGTTACATATCCATTCAATTTTAGCTAGCTTTATCTCTTTTATGCTTGCCTAATTCTTTGTTATTGTCTGTAGGGGATGAAAAATGTTGAGGCAATATTCTTGGACTTGTCGAGATCGACACCACTATAAGTTAGTACAAAGATTTTTGCAAAGATGAAACAACTTAGATTGCTCAAGATTTATTCAAGCGGTTATTGTGGTACTACGGAAAAGCAATTGAAAGTTATTCTTCCTAAAGATTTTCAATTCCCTGCACATGAGTTGAGATATCTTCATTGGGAAGGATACCCTTTGAAATCATTGCCATCAAATTTTCTTGGAGTGAACCTTATTGAACTCAACATGAAGGATAGCAACATAAAACAACTTAGGCAAAGAAATGAGGTATATCTAGTATTTCATGATCATATTATTTTGTTTGAGATTAATTTTTTCTTTGCGAAAATTCATTTACTAAACCAAAATTCCTTTTGTCACAGCGTTTGGAGCAGTTGAAGATCTTAAATTTATATGGATCAAGGCAACTCACTAAAATATCGTTCTCAAATATGCCAAATCTAGAGCAGTTAGAACTTGAAAATTGTAAGAGATTGAATGTTGTTGATCCATCTATTGGAGATCTCAAGAATCTTACCACATTGAATTTGAGTAGGTGCAAAACCTTACAAGTTTACCAAGTAGCATTCAATACTTGGACTCTCTTGAAAACATGGACTTGAGTTTATCCTCAAACTTGGAGGAATTTCCGGAGATGCAGGGAAGTCCTATGAAAGCTTTATCTAGTCTTCTCCTTGGTGGATGTGGTATTAAGGAATTACCCTCCTCAATAGAACTTCTCACTGGACTTGTGGACTTATATTTGTCAAACTGCAAAAACTTGAGGAGTCTTCCAACTAGCATTTGCAGGTTAAAGTCCATTGGGATCCTCTCTCTCAATGATTGTTCAAATCTAGATACTTTTCCAGAAATCACGGAGGCTATGAAATACTTAAGAGTTCTTGATTTAAGAGGAACGGGTATAAAAGAGTTACCATCATCAATTCAAAATATGAAAAGGCTCCGGCATTTGGATATGAGCAATTGCCTTGTGATGCATCCAGACAGAATTTATAATTTGAGATCCCTTAGAGGGCTGAAACTACGAGGTTGTTGTTCAAACTTGGAGAAGTTTCCCAAGAATCCGGAAGGCTTCTGCTCCTTAGAACGACTAGATTTGAGTCACTGCAATCTAATGGTTAGCATACCTTCTGGCATCTCTCAACTTTGTAAGCTTCGTTACCTTGATATCAGTCACTGCAAGATGCTCCAAGACATTTCAGAGCTTCCATCGAGTCTGCGAGAAATAGATGCCCACGATTGCACCAAGCTGGAAATGTTATCAAGTCCATCATCTCTACTCTGGTCTTCCCTCCTCAAATGGTTCAATCCAACAAGTAATGAGGTACGATTTTTATTTAATAACGACACTTAAAACTTTTCATCCACCCAGTAGTACTCCAATTACATATTAGCTTTGATTGTATATGCAGCACTTGAATTGCAAGGAAGGCAAGATGATTCTTATCCTAGGAAATGGTGGAATTCCAGGGTGGGTATCGCATCAGGAGATTGGAAGCCAAGTAAGAATAGAGCCTCCTCTGAATTGGTACGAGGATGACCACTTTCTGGGATTTGCTTTCTTCACTCTTTTTCGTGACGAGAATCATTGTCTGTATGGCTCTCAATTTAGTCTGAGATTGCGCGGTGATCCGGATGAAGTTGTGGATGACCACGACATTTGCTATTGGTGTACATGTGACATCCTTAATGATTATGCATCAGATCGATTGTTGGTGACTCTCTATCCTAAGAATGCTATTCCAAATAAGTACCACCGCAAACAACCATGGCACTTTCTGGCTGATTTTCTTCGGGCTACTCATATCAATATCAAGAGGTGCGGAGTTCAGCTGATATACACCCATGATTATCTACACCACAATGTGCCTATGTTGGTGGATCATCAAAGAGGCCATGATGATGCTGGGGAAAACCAAGCAGATGATCAGGAACCACACCCTTAAAGATTGAGAGCATCTAGCACTGATCTCAAGCTTTAAGCTCCATTGCCAGGTGCACTTGCTAGAAAAGTCCTCTTTATATTCCACCATCTCTCTATTTTAGTTGTTCATTCAAGCCCTCATGGACACTTATTGGTAAGCATCTTCCTCCCCCTTCTTAATTACTTTAAGATGTGTGCCAAGTGGTTCAAAGGGGTCAAAATTCTGTTGTGCTTCTTTCTTTTCTTTTCTATTTTATGATAAAATACAAATCCTTTAAAAGGTCTTTTCACTACATCATGAAAGGGCAATGTTGAGGTTGTTACGCCAACAAAAACTCTTATATCATTTATTGGGCTGGTGCAAGTCTTAATGAAAATACACGAATGAAAGAACACAAAAATTGAAAGGCCATGTAATATCCCATATGGAAACCATGAATGTGAAAAGTTTTCTAACAAAGTGAGGGTTGAAAAGGCAAAAAAATGCAAAATTAATAACACGTGTCAAAGAATAGGAAAAATTCAAAGAATTTTAATGGTCAAACAAATGAATTGAATTTGTGTCATTAGTTTTATTATATAGAATTTTTCAAGGAAGTTAAGTTAGTCTTACCTACCATTGGAATTAATAATTTTGATTTTTGAAAATTAATTATATTTGTCAAAATGTAGATGTATGATTATTAGTATTGAAAGATTTATTTTATTGGGAAATAATAAATTTAATTTAGAAAAAAAAATACGATAGTTTGAAAAAAATGTAGATGTATGATTATTACTATTGAAAGATTTATTTTATTGAGAAATAAGAAATTTAATTTACAAAAAAAAATACGATAGTTTGAAAAAAAAATGTATATTATAATAAAAATAATTTGTGTACAATTAAATATTTTTAAGGATGTGTATAAAAAATAATATTTAGAAAAAAAAA
Source organism: Vitis riparia (assembly GCF_004353265.1). Taxonomy (NCBI): domain Eukaryota; kingdom Viridiplantae; phylum Streptophyta; class Magnoliopsida; order Vitales; family Vitaceae; genus Vitis; species Vitis riparia. Next base: position 15,794,839 of record NC_048435.1, on the reverse strand, counting down.
ATGATAGTATAATAATAATAATAATAATCAATGAAAACAAATTTGTTATACAAGCGAAAGACGAGCAATAAAAGAACCATTGGCAAATTTCAAGCCTTTCAAGGAGGCCGAATGCATGTAACAAGTTACAACAGCCTCCGGAATTCCAAATGCATATGTGCTTTCAAGCCAACAGTTTCAACTGCAGCGTTTAGGCTTGTGAAAAGAGAGAAAAGGAAGAATCTCTAATTCTTATTATTGAAAAACTGTTAATAATACACATTGGACTTTGGTATATATATACATGTTAGTGGGATCCACAATACAATAAGGAAAGAAAAGGAAAAGGAAAAGTAAATAACCTAAATAACTGTACACTATTTAACACTCCCCCTCAAGCTGAAGCATATATGTTATATGCACCAAGCTTGTTACAAATGTATTTAATTCTAGGACCTCTGAGAGATTTAGTAAAAATATCTACTAGTTGATCATTTGAATTGACAAAACTAGTCGCCACACATCCTGATGCGATCTCTCTAATGAAGTGATAGTCAACTTCAATGTGTTTGGTCGTTTCATGGAAGACTGAATTGGATGCAATATGCAAAGCGGCTTGGTTGTCACAGATGAGCTTCATTTGTTCATCCTTTCCAAATCTAAACTCCCAAAGAAGATGTTTCAGTCATATGAGTTCACATGTTGCCAAAGCCATAGCTCGATACTCAGCTTCAGCACTAGATCTGGCCACTACATCTTGTTTCTTACTCTTCCAAGATATTAGGTTACTTTCAATAAAAACACAATACCCGGAAGTGGAATGTCTATCTGTGGGTGAGCCAGCCCAATCTGCATCTGTGTAACCAATAACTTGGGTATGACCTCTGTTCTCGTACAACACACCTTAGCCTGGTGTGCTTTTGATATATCGAAGAATGCGGATTACAGCATCCCAATGGCTATCACATGGTGACTGTAGGAATTGATTAACAACACTTACAGGAAAAGAAATGTCTGGACGAGTAATGGTGAGGTAGTTCAGTTTACCTACAAGTCGCCGATATCTCCCAGGATCTCCTAAAGGCTCCCCCTATCCTGGTATAAGTTTGACATTTGGATCTATAGGAGTGTCTACCGATTTACAGTCTAACATACCAGTTTCTTCCAAGATGTCTAAAGCATACTTCCTTTGGGAAAGAACCACACCGGAATTGGATTGAGCTATCTCAATCCCTAAGAAATACTTGAGTTTCCCCAAATCTTTAGTCTGAAAGTGGGTGAAAAGGTGTTGCTTTAGTTTCTGAATACCATTATGATCACTGCTTGTAATGACGATGTCGTCCACATAAACTACCAGATAAATACACTGCCCCAAAGAGTTATAATGATAGAAAACGGAATGGTCTGTTGTATTGCGGAACATGCCAAACTCTTGAACAACAGAACTAAAACGGCTAAACCTTGCTCGATGAGATTGTTTCAAACAATATAGAGAACGGCGTAACCTGCACACTAAACCAGACTCCCCCTCAGCAACAAAACCAGGTGGTTGCTCCATATAAATTTCCTCAGCAAGATTTCCATGAAGGAAAGCATTTTTAATGTCTAACTGATAAAGAGGCTAAGAACGCATAGCAGCCATGGAGAGCAATAGACGAACAAAAGCTATCTTGGCAATGGGAGAGAAAGTGTCACCATAATAGAACCCATATAAATGAAATGTAGAAAAAATTGAGAAAAATAAATATGAGTTAGAGAAAAATATGTAGTTAAAGCTTATCACTTAAGGATAAAATGTCTTTCACTAATTGAATAGAGAAACTTTGTAATAAAATAGTGTTTAATTAGTAAAAAAAAAAAAAAAAAAAACAAATTCTTGAAGAGTAACATATTTCTAAATATGATATAACATCAAAAAGTTAAAAATAATGATTCATGGTACCCTATAACAATAAGAGGATAAATGAAACATGACATAAACAATTAACTAAAAATAAATGTTATGCACACAAAGCAGTGAATATAAAAAAATTCAAATACACAAAGAAAATACCAAAGGAATATAAGTCTAAGCAAATGACTTCTCAAGAAATTTAAAATCATAAATAAGGGAGAAAAATAAATAAAAGAGATGTAAAAGGAAATTTTCCTTACTATTATTTTTCATGCTATATTTTCTTAGAAATTTTCAAATCCAAAAATCATGACATGTTAGACTTTAAACAGGGCATTTCTTTCATTAACCTTTTTATAAGTTGCTTTCTTATAGAAGTAACATTTCTCATTCAATCATCAGTCCTCCTTTTTTATTGGTCAGATGGGAAAAAAGGAAAAAGAGACATGCACATATTTAAAAATAGACTATTTCAATGTATAGAGGCCAATTATTTATTAGTATTAAGAACATTTCTTATTTCGAAAAAGAAAAGAAAAAAATATGAAAAATTGTTACATTTTTTTAGTTATTCATATACATATTCTATAGTATGTTATTGATATATTATAATAACCAATATGCATTTTATTTAAGCCTATAAACAAATAAAACTAATTATAAGTTAGAACACGAATATAATAACCAATATATAGTTTATTTAAGCCTATAAACAAATAAAAATATTTTTTTTATAATTTAATATTATTTATCTTTTTTAATCATTAATTATTCATTATATTAAATATCAATATCTATCTATCAACACTTTTTATTATTCCTTTTAATTTTTAGAAAGATAGTATATTCAAATTAAATAAATAAAAATCAAATCATTATTATATTTTTTGACAATATAATATCCCAATGCTCGAAAACATTATATGGGTCTTTCGGTTTAGTTTTTATAGTTATCAAAGCTATAACGGTATCAATTTCAAGATAAAAAAGAAGTGTCAATACTATATACTATTTCCAGTATAAATCTTTTTCTTATGAATAAATAAATCATAACACATATATTGTAGTGAAAAATGTATTTAATTGATAAAAAAAATATCAAACATAAAACCAGAAATTATAATAATGCTAAAATTTGGGTTGCTTGAATATTCTTGTGGACCATCAAAGGTCTTGTATTTAGAGTGGTGCAACACATTAGACCACAAAGTGAGCAAGTTTTGAAGTACCTTTCCACGAAGTCCATGCTTGTGTAGCCTCCAACAACCCTCCTCTTTCAAGTCACTGGTTAACCACCAAATCTTGCCAAATTCAAAAGCTAAGAGGTGAAAGAAATCATTAACATTGTATGGGATTCACACCAACATTTAGGAATTCAACAATTGGACTTACAATTAAAATTGTTCTCTGTAGTGTGCTAGGCCTTATCTAATCCACAACAAAATCACAAAATACCTGCAATAAATTAGTTAGTATGCTTTTTTTCAGATTTATTAACTTAAATATACTTATCATTTATAAAAATAAAGAGTGAAAATCTAAAAACAACAAGGTTTTGTTGATTTTAGAAAAAAAGAATATGTTACAAGAAATAGCAATCCAAAATTTAATATACAATAATTAAATTTTACTACACTAATAATAAAAATCATAATAGTTTTCATACTAGCTAGAAAAATTGGAGATAGTTAATAGAAGAAAGAAGAAAAGACATAGATTAAGTTGGATATATAATTAATAAGAATAATCTATATAGTTAAAACCTTTAGAGTAATTTATTTGTGCATACACATTAATTGAAATTATTATACTTATAAAGAAATCGAGTTTAATTAATTTGTTGTCTTAAATTAAGTTAGATTAATGAGCATTTCTTATGTTGTAATTTATCTTTGCTATTATTCTGGTGTAATTACTCCATATATATATATATGAATGAAACATATATAGCATTGCCATAGCTAAGGTTATTACAATATAAAAGAGAAAAATGAAAAAGCTTACATAGCAACATGTTTTCTTTTTTAGTTTCATATTAAAAATCTAACATGTGTACAATAACCAAGTTTCATATGCATTCCCCCTCCATGCATAAAATCATTCTGAAAGAAAAAGGGAAACGTAAAATAAAGGTCACAAATCTATAATGAAATACATTAAAATAAAATGGTAAAAGAAAAAACAAAAGAAAATACTGAAATTATAAATTATGCATATAGAGAATATATAATTTAGAACCATGTTCTGTCCATATAAACAAAGCCTAAAAAACCTAGGAATTCCCACCAGCATGAGACACCAAAAACATCACTTCTTAAATATGTTCATGTATGTAATATACAAATATACAATAAATGGGAAAATGGGTAGAGGACAAGAAAATAAAATATCACAATAAATGGGTCATGATATAGATATCAATAAATACGAAAGGAGTTGACAAGTTGGGTTGAAAAGATTAACCTGTGTCTCTTCTTCATCATAGCAAAACTTAGATTCTCCTGATTGCATCCCATCTCTGTTGCTCACTGAAACCCCATTATATATGATCCATGATCATTGATAGCCTACAAAACAAATATAAAAAAACACCAGCATAGAACATATATCATTATCTAAGTTCCTTTATTAGTTTCCTTTGTTTTTTTAATAAAATTTTATAATTTGTAAATTTATGGAAATAAAATATCATTGTCCAATAGTTAAGGAGTCTCAATTAAAAGGGTTTTTTTTCCTAATATATATATATATAAAAAATTTCTCATAAAATATTTGTATTTTTTGTACGTAAACTTAGTAAGTATTTGTTATTGATATTGAATAATTTTAACTTTCCAAGTTATGCAAACCACTTTCTTATTTTAATAAAAATTGAAATGCCAAAAACAATTCTCCTGTGGCAAAACAAAAGGAAAGAAAAATTCTCTTTCCATTCACGCACCTTGAAAATTTTCTTTTACAGATAACATGTTGGGTCACATAACCCTTCTCAACTCAAGAGAGAAATATGGGTTGTTTTAGTTCTAAGGTTGCTTCCTCTGGTATAATCTTCAACCTTTTTTTTTATTATCATTGGTTTGTGGTGTTTTCTGTTACTTTTAAATTTATTCTAATTTTTTTGAAAGGTAACATTAGTATTCACCTTTTTTTTTTTTCTACAAAGAAAAAAGAAGTGGTGAAAAACAAAGTATTTAGAAGGGGTGAAAAGTGAATGATCCATAAAGAATTTGGAGGATTCAACCACTTTGTCAACGGAATTTGATAATGATATGAGGTGGAGGGCCAAACCAAAAAAAAGAAAAAGCAAGCTAAAGAAATGACAAATTAAAAAAACAAATTAGAAGTCAAAGAAAAGGCAAACTTCATCTCAGTTTCTTGTGCAGAAACACAAGAACAAAGAAAAAGACAATTTAAAATATCAAGAGACTTACCAATTAAATGCAGAAATTACAACTCCAGCCCAAAACGGCAAAAACCCACGGCTAAGAATTAGCTCCTAGATATTAGCCTCAATCTGGGCAAAAACCCATGACAAAAACGACCCATGTGATACTCTTTCATTACAGATCTGAGCAAGATGATGCCCCATGGCCACCCCAACCCTCGCTGACAATATCTGGATCAAGAACCCCATAACCATTACCCACATCAATAACCATAACAATGAATATCCTATAGTGGCTCTAGCCTCAAGATCCCTTTCTAGGTTTCCAGGATCAAGAAATGGAGTTCTCGTCCGTGAATAGCCACAACTTCTTCCACCAGAAGGACCAAGTTGGGAAAACATCAAAAGAATCTAGGGTTTCATCATTGATATCAAGATTGAAGTTTTCTCTCTATGATGGTAACGATAACAGTGATAAAGGGGATTTTGGGAAAGTAATCAGAAGGATGTGTTTGGTGGATGAGAGATCCTATTCGATTTTGTACACAAGTTTATTTGGTATGAGCATTTGGGGGGGGGTTTGAAATGGCAGAGGGAATGTTTGGTGGATGAGAGATCGTGGAAGGGGGGATATTTTAGGGAGGTATATTTATACCTATAATTCAATGACATTTCTCTAAAGCGCCAAGTTATGGGATTAATGTTATCACGCTTTGAATAAGCGCCATTATGTACTGAATAATATTCAAATAAGCCTTATCAAAGGATGATACTTTTAATAAGCGTCATGGATTGAAAAATACTACAGTAAACAACGACGCTTCTAATAAGCGCCATTGAATCTCATATTATAATCTAAATAATGACGTTTTTTAAAAGTGTCAAGGAATCAAGCGTCATTAATTTCGATTTTTGTAGTAATGTAGAAACCTCTTTAAGGCTTAAAGGAGTGCTACCTCTTAGAGATACCTTCCCAATAGGTAACCTGATCCCCAAACCAAAACTCAGGTTTTTTCAAGACTTGCTTTTCCCAAACTATAGAGTCACTTCTTTAGGGTTTTCTTTCTTATTTTATTTCCCCTTTTAAAATAAAATAAAATAAGTGGCGACTCCAACTTTTCCAAAACTAATTTTTCACCAAACAAAAGCGAGTCTCGCCATTGAGTGAGGACACACGTGAAAAATGTGGGTCCACAGAATGACTTAACCAAGTCGTATCTACCTCGATACTGACCACGCTGAGTTCGATACCAGGTACGACAAGTCCAATTCTGAGATTCTCAAATCCCAATTTCAAACCATCAATCTCATCCTCCATGAAGATTAAAGGTAAGAACTCTTAGAGATGACTTCTATGCTCAGAGCTATTCAATTTTTTATTTTCTTTGTTGCACCAAGAGAGTGTACAAGTAGATAATCAGAGTAATCTTCCTTTCTTTGTATATGAAGCAAACATGCAGAGCAATGGCTATGTTACTTCATTCTCATAAAACTTGCAAATTAACAAATTAAAAATTAAAAAAGAAGGCACTACCTGCCAAGATCTTCCATATAAAAGGCTAAAGAAACTCATTTTATGCCCAATTTATCATCTAATAATGTAGAGAATAGAGAGAACAGAGCAAAACCACGAATTCAGAAACTTACTCTCAATTCCGATGGTGTCTTCCTTTTAACTCCTGCCCCCACCTTCCCAGAACCCCCTCCAAAACGAAGAGTCAGAAGATAAAGGACCAGCCGTAGCAACTTTTGCCATACTATTCTGAAATACTAAGACAATAAGCCCTCGTCCAATCAATTCTCTTCCTACATGTCCTGAAAGCATATCTATAAACCATGCTATTAACATTTCAAAAGGAAAGTATGAAAAATTATCATTAAAAAAAAATATTCACTGCAGAGTAATCAAATTCTTCAAGATCCTAAACTAAATTTTTAACACTCCCTATCTGGGCTCTATGATATAAACAGATCAGGTATTTTGTATAGACTCTACTTATTTTTTACAGACAAAATTGTGCATTCTTGAAATCCATTCTTTTAAATCACCACAGGTTTCAATTGGAAAAGCCACCGTTCAATTCACCAATGGAAAATGTTTCCAGGTAAATTCTTCCCAGAACAGAAAAATGAATTTCAGGCATAAGTAGCTCATATAGTCATATTTCCCAACCAAACTTAATGATACAAAAATTCATCAGAACAAATATATCCACAACCATCTCCCTTTGATTACCACCAAAAACAGAGGAAAAGGAGGAAAGCAATGGAAATTTTGATTTTTGTTTTCAAAAAGAGAACAAATGAAAGTTACATGGAGAAACAATAGGCAAGGTAATAGCATATTTAACTACTGAAAACTATCAAAAAAACAACAAGCCTCGACACATGGAAATGAAATTATCTGTCCAAACTTTTTTTCATTTCCGCCAAGCAAAAGGCCCTTAACATTCGCTATCTTTCAAAACATAACCAAACAAAGGTATCAATTTCTCCTATTCTTCAAAACAAAGAAATAACCCATTTTCAGTTGCAAATGCAAGGTTTTTCTTCAAACTTACAGCACGGCAGTTAGAACTGCAAATGGAAAGAAGCAGAATCGAGAAAAAAAAAGAACCGGATTTTTAAATCGGGTCAGGAAAAAAGACAAGAATCTTTGAACGCTATTCAAGAAAAACCTGAAAGCCAAGGAATCGGAGAACCGCTGATGCTAATCTTTCAACGCTATTCAAGATGTAGCAATTCCACTGATGCCCCCTGTTCCACAAAATCCATCCATATAAGTGTTGTTTACCACGTGTCTTAGCCATGGAATCAAAATAGTTGGAATAGAAAATAAGCATTGTCCAATGAATCAAGAGAGGCATCATGAAAAAAAAAAACAGGAAGAATTGTCTTGAAACAGAACTCCTTGTGTTGATCTTCTTTTACCATTACACCCACATTATTAAAACGATTTTCAAAGAATTTAGAGTAGCCCAACACCCAGATGATGTTGAAGAATGCAAACACGGGGCTTTATGATCTATTATCCATCCAAAACCAGTGTTTGAAAACACCCATTATAAGCTGACAAGCCAAAGCGCTTGAACACAACAATGGAAACAAATCACTTGCATATGGAGATGGTGTGTGAGATTGAGAAAAAGTACCTGGGAATCCAAAGGATGGTTAAGACACAGGACAAGAAATGAGAAAAGAAAAGATGAGTCTCAAAATGATGTTTATCTTTAAAAAAACAATAATTTAATTAAAATAAATTTCTATATTACTTAATAAATGATTTAGATTATATTTTTTAAAAAAAATTATCATAGTTTAATTCTTTTTAAAAATGATGTTTTAGAATGATAATATTTTTATTTACTTTTTATAATTATTTTTTATTTTGTTTGTTTATTAATTTAAAATTATACTTGAATATCATTTTATAAATTTAGAAACTATGAGGATCCATTAACCTCTATTTGAATTATGAAAAAATAATAAATAATGTAAGAGTCAAACTTTTCATCCCACCTCTTAAATATGTTTAATAAATTTATAATAAAGAAATTTCTAATAAAATATTATAAAAATAATTATAAGTATTTTTACCATAATCACTTTCTAATTGGCCCTTAATCCAATTTTTGCAAAATAAAGGCATTCTTAAGAAAACATTGATTAAATGGCTAAATTTATTTTTAAGAATTATAAAACATAAGTCAATTTTCATACAACATTCAAAACATTTCATTACTATCATATAAAGCTTGAGTTTTCTTTTTTAATGAAATTTTCAATTTAATGTTTTTTTCATTTTTAAATTTCATTAGTTTATATTCTTCTTTTAAAATGAAGAGTTAAATATTGTTACTAAAGTTTTTTTTATGAAAAAAAATATTTGATTTAGACAAGGATTAGAGTTTTTCTCTCAAAAAATTTGATAATAATAATAATTTAAAAATAAATTATACCAACGTTGAATTATAATTACCTTAATAAATGTTAACGGTCATTGTTTACTTATTTTACATTTCTTGTGTTTTTATGTTACTTCTTATAATTCATTTTTATTTTATAATTTTATTAATTAAAAGCTATATTCAAGTATCATCAACATTGTATAAATTTGGAAACCATCGTAACCTTTTAGCTTCTATTTCAATTATGAAAAAATAATAAATATTAACAAATGAAAACATCATAATTAATCTTTTCATCTCATTAATTTATTTCTTAAATATGTTTATACTATTAAATTTTAATATTTTTTATGTTTCTTTTATTCATTACTCTTTTTTTTTCATCCCATTAAATTCTAATACTATTTTACATCTCCCTTTATTTATCATTTTTATTTATATTACTTACTTTATAACAGTCAATTGTCAAAAAATAAAATAAAATCATAAACTAGATACCAAAGCCTTCTTATCTATCATTCTTATAGATGTTAAATCTCATATTTTCATATCTTCATATCAAGTAAATAACAACTTTCTTTGACTCTCTTATTTTTTTTTTTCAACCATTTTTTTTGTTGGTTATTTATCATTATATAATGTATATAGATTCATTTTTATGATATTTGAAAATTTGAGGACGGGTCAATGAAAAAGGGTGATAAATTCCCACTAAAGGAATTATTGCATAGATATTTTAGGCCTCAAGAGTATGTAGATTTTCTTATATAATTATTCGATTATGAATAGGTTGCTAATCTAAATTGTTATGTTTTTACTCATTTAAAATTTAATATTTATAACAATTGCATTTCTAATTAATGTAAAAATATGAAATTAAAGTTATCATAAATGACATGACGATAAAAATTAATTAATTTTTATAAGTTGAAAAAATAATTCATCGTTTATTTTGTTTTGTTAAAATGTTTTTTACCATCATCAATAGAGTCGGTGGATCAACTTTCATTGTCACACCCCATTATGGACTATAGAGTTGTAACTTTAATTAAGATTAGTTTAGTAATTGTAGTACAAATTCAAACTTAATATTTTGAATATTATGTTCAATATGTCATAAAATTCAATAATAACATGTAATTTACATAAGAACCTAGTGGTAGTAGGAGCTTATAAATAAAGGTCTCCTATCCTCTTTCTATTAATCTCAAGTTGAGAAAAAAGAGTAATGTAACTCTCTAAGTGAAAAAGTAATGTTCTCTTAAGAGTTATAAAATAAGTATTCTCTCGGGTGTAATCAGCATTTGGTTTGTGAGGAGTAAGTGTTTGTAAACACTTGTGATTATTTTTATCCTTATAGTGAAAATCCGTAATATTTCATGGATATAACTTATTTGGATGAATCACGTAAATTTTGTATGTTGTTTTGTCTATATTATTTCGTTATTTTTTTCATATTGTTTTTTTATCCACTTCATTAATATGGTGTTTTTTGGATAATATTTTTTCATTTTTTATTTTTAAATACCAAACTTAAAAAATAAAAATCATTTTCTAAAAAATTGAAAACCAAAAGGGAAATAAAAACACATAAAAACCGAGTTGATGTAAAAGGGATACATATCTTATAAATATATATAAAAAAATATTAATTTGAATAAATTATTATCTTATATATTTTAAAATAAAAAATTATCTTAAAAGTAAACAAGTTAACACATACACTCTAGTACATGTTCCTCGACACTAAGGACACCCTCAAAGAAGGGGGATTTTGTGACATTTCTAATTAATTATCTTGTGTCTTTAATAAGTTATTTAATAATTGGCATGTTGAATCATAGACATAATGAGTTGGTTTAGATGGATTAAAACCAGATGATTGTGAATTACCCTATTTTATTTTATTTAATGAAAATGAAATCCAGTAAGAAAATCTCAAATCACGAATTTGCTAATTAATTTGATTAATTACAAGTATATTAGAATATGTTATTAAATCATCTTAAAATAAAAAATATAGTAAAAAAAAAAATGGATAAATGCAATATTATAATAAAATCACATATAAGCGCTATATACATCATAAAAAATAATAATTTTATCCATTATAATAATATATCACATATCATATATTTGTATTATATGAAATTTAATTATATTTTGTTTATCATTTATTTTTCTAAAAATAAATTTGATTTCCTTAAAATAGTTTTTCTAAAATTATTCCATCTTTGATTTTTAGAAAATTATTTTTTCTTTAAATTCTCATGTTTCTGCTTGAAATTTAGGAACTCAAAACATTAAAATTTACTTGGTATCAATTATGCCCGTTGTATTTAAAATATTTAAAAAATGAAAATAAAACTGACCCCACGGCAAAAGAACTAACCAAATCAGTCATCATACTAAACCCTAGAAACTTTTAAACCCACAAAACCCACACTCAACAACACAGACAGGAGAAGGAAGAAGAGGGAAAATGTCAAAGAAGAAGCAATCAGAAGAAGAACTGCTGCAAACCCTAGGAGACTTCACTAGCAAAGAAAATTGGGACAAGTTCTTCACCATCAGAGGCTCTGACGACTCCTTCGAGTGGTATGCCGAGTGGCCTCAGCTCAAAGATCCTCTCCTCTCCCACCTCTCCTCAACTGCTCCTCCGTCTGACCCTGCCAGTGCACCACCTCAGCCTCCTCCTCCACCGTTGCAAATCCTAGTCCCTGGCTGTGGCAATTCTCGCCTCTCCGAGCACCTCTACGACGCTGGATTCCATGGGATTACAAATGTTGATTTCTCCAAAGTTGTCATCTCGGATATGCTGAGGCGCAATGTGAGGTCGCGGCCCGATATGCGGTGGCGCGTCATGGACATCACCAACATGCAGGTACTGTCTTCAATTTGACAATTCCATTTCTTGGTTATTGTTTATTCGATAATTAATGAAAAATTGTTGTAACATATTGTCAATTATAATCTATGAACAATGCTAAAACTTACTAATGCTCTTCATGAGAACACAAATATATAGACAAAAATATTGATAAACAGAATTTTTTTTATGAAGGAAATGACTAAACTTACATTGACACAAAAATTTGAAAATAAACGTCTCAAGACTGGAATTGTTAACGCATGAATTTGAAGTTAAAAAATTATCAAATAAATCATACATGTGTTTGGTGTGTATAAGAAAATTTAATAACCTGAAGAGCAAATGTAATTGCAATTTGCATATTAATAAACAATCATATATTTCAACAGTAAACTGATTAGATGCCCATTTCTTTTATTTTAATTGTGAATAAGGTGAGAATACAATACTTATGCTACGTTGATATAAAATCAAAATAATTAAAGATTATAGTTTCATAATATGTCTATATGAATGTATGCACAAACCCATTTCTGTTATCAAATTTTCTACATGTGAAGTTTAGTTCATGTTGAGAGAGAGAGAAAGAAGAAAGACCTTAATTCTCATTTATGTAATTTCTACTTACAATTGAGAAATATATATATATATATATATATATATATATACAAGGCTAGGAGTCCTAACTACCATATATGTGACCTATATTAACAAGGAAAGATTATACACTATAAATACATTATATTCAACACTCCCCCTCAAGCTGGAGCATATACGTCATATGCACCAAGCTTGTTACAAATATATTTAATCCTAGGACCTCTGAGAGATTTAGTGAAGATGTCTGCTAGTTGATCATTTGAATTAACAAAACTTGTAGCAACACATCCTGATGCGATCTTCTCTCTAATGAAATGACAGTCAACTTCAATATGTTTGGTCCTTTCATGAAAGACTGGATTGGATGCAATATGTAATGCGGCCTGGTTATCATAGATGAGTTTCATCTGTTCATCTTTTCCAAATCTCAACTCTCGAAGAAGATGTCTCAACCATATGAGTTCACATGTTGCCAAAGCCATAGCTCGATACTCGGCTTTAGCACTAGATCTGACCACTACATCTTGTTTTTTACTCTTCCAAGATATTAGATTACCTCCAATAAAAACACAGTACCCTGAAGTGGAACGTCTATCTGTGGGTGAGCCAGCCCAATTTGCATCTGTGTAACCAACAACCTGAGTATGACTTCTGTTCTCGTACAACACACCTTGGCCTGGTGTAATTTTGATATATCGAAGAATGCGGATTACGGCATCCCAATGACTATCACATGGTGATTGTAGGATTTGACTAACAACACTCACAGGAAAAGATATGTCTGGACGAGTAATGGTGAGATAGTTCAATTTACCTATGAGCCGTCGATATCTCCCGAGGTCTCTTAAAGGCTCCCCCTGTCCTGGTACAAGTTTGACATTCGGATCCATAGGTGTGTCTACCGGTTTACAGTTTAACATACCGGTTTCTTCCAGGATGTCTAAAGCATACTTCCTTTGGGAAAGGACCACACCAGAACTGGATTGAGCTATCTCAATTCCCAAGAAATACTTGAGTTTCCCCAAGTCTTTGGTCTGAAAGTGGGTAAAAAGATGTTGCTTTAGTTTCTGAATACCATCCTGATCACTGCCTGTAATGACGATGTCGTCCACATAAACAACCAGATAAATACACTGCCCCAAAGAGTTATGATGATAGAAAACTGAATAGTCTGCTGTACTGCGAAGCATGCCAAACTCTTGAACAACAGAACTAAAACGGCCAAACCATGCTCGAGGAGATTGTTTCAAGCCATATAGAGAACGGCGTAACCTGCACACTAAACCAGACTCCCCCTGACCAACAAAACCAGGAGGTTGCTCCATATAAACTTCCTTGGCAAGATCACCATGAAGGAAGACATTTTTAATATCCAACTGATAAATAGGCCAAGAACACATAGCAGCCATGGAGAGAAGCAGACGGACAGAAGCAATCTTGGCAACAGGAGACAATGTGTCACCATAATCAGAACCATAAACCTGAGTATAGCCTTTAGCAACTAAGCGGGCCTTAAGGCGATCAACCTGACCATCAGGACCAACCTTAACTGCGTAGACCCAACGGCAGCCAACGGTAGATTTACCAGAGGGTAAAACAACAAGATCCCAAGTGCCATTAGAGTGCAGAACAGCCATTTCATCTACCATTGCCTGTCGCCAGCCTGGATGGGAAAGAGCTTCATAGGTGTTCTTTGGAAGAGAAACAAAGGATATAGCAGAAACAAAAACAGAATAGGGTGAAGATAATCGATGATAACTCAAAAAATTGTAAATAGGATGAGGATTACGAGTAGAGCGAGTACCTTTCCGAACAACAATGGGTAAGTCATTAGGAGAAGGCAGAGCCGGGGCAGGTGAAGCCGAAGGGATAGGAAGTGAGTCAGCAGGTGCCTCAGCAAAAGGGAGAGGAGCAACGACACGAGGGCGACGATGATAAACCTGAAGTGGTCGAGGAGGCATAGCATCAGGTGGGGAGACAATGAGAATAGGCAAGACTTCAGAAACAGGAAGAGACTCAGAAGTGGTGGAAAAGAATGGTAAGTCCTCAAAGAAGGTGACATCAGCGGAGATAAAGTATCGATGAGTCTCAAGGGAATAACAACGATAACCCTTCTGAAGTCTGGAGTATCCCAAGAAGAGGCACTTCATGGCTTTGGCGGAAAGCTTGTCCTGTCCAGGAGTGAGAATATGAACAAAGCAAGTACAACTAAAGACACGAGGAGGAAGGAAATAAAGTGGTTGGTCAGGGAAGAGAAGAGAGTGAGGAATCTGATCGTGTAAGACAGAGGAGGGCATACGATTAATCAAATAACAAGCGGTAAGAACAACGTCCCCCCAAAAACGAAAAGGAACATTACTATGGAGGAAGATAGTACGAGCTGTCTCAACAAGATGTCGATTCTTGCGTTCAGCTACCCCATTTTGTTGAGGAGTATGAGCACAAGAAGACTGATGAAGAATCCCATGATGAGACATAAACGAAGTAAATGAGGCTGAAAAATATTCCCTGGCATTGTCACTGCGTAACACACGAATAGAAATATTGAACTAGGTTTGGATTTCAGCATAAAATTTCTGGAAAATAGAGAATAACTCAGCTCGATTTTTCATTAAAAATAACCAAGTACATCGAGAATAGTCATAAATGAAAGTGACAAAATACTGAAATCCTAAAGTAGATGCAGTCCGACAAGGACCCCAAACATCAGTGTGGACAAGCTCAAAAGGAGACTTTGCCCGATTATTCAAACGCTTTGGTAATGAGACACGAGTATGTTTCCCAAGCTGACATGACTCACACGGAAGCGACGACAAAGTGGAAAAACGAGGGACCATCTTCTGGAACTTGGAGAGACTAGGGTGACCCAGACGATTGTGAATGAGGAGAGGAGCATCAGTGGAAATGCAAACTGCAGGAGATGAATCCGAGGTGAGGTGATAGAGGCCTTGAGACTCATGTCCTATGCCAATCGTATTCCCCGTACTCCGGTCCTGCAAGGTCACAAATTTATCAGAAAAGGTAATAGAGCAATTAAGAGTACGAGTGATTTTGCTGATGGAAATAAGATTAAAAGGACATTCAGGAGTATAAAAGACAGAAGTGAGAGGTAGAGAAGGCAGAGGAAGGGCCAAACCAATACCTAGCCACAGTTTGAGAACCATTAGCTAAGGTAACAATAGGTAAAGCAGAGGTAGTAGTAATAGAGGAGAAAAGATCTTTATTACCAGATAAGTGATTAGAAGCTCCAGAATCTAGAATCCAGGGTCTAAGAGAAGATGTGTGGGTAAGGCAGGCAGAGGCATTACCAGGTTGGGCAACAGAGGCAACAGAGGCAACAGAAGCCTGAGATGCGGAAGAGCTCGGAGGCTGAGGCAGTGGAGAATCAGAGGACTGAGCCACATGGGCAGTGCGAGGAGGTCGTCCATGTAATTGATAGCAACGATCGCGAGTGTGGCCAAGTTTGTTGCAATAGGTGCAATAAGGACGTTGACCTCTACCTCGGGTACCATTGCGGCCTCCTCGAGAGCTAGTTTGAGAAACTAACACAGAAGAATCTGAAGTGCTATCAAATGGCAAAGTCTGAGTGGAGGAAATACGGAGGAGGCGAGCAAACACATCATCCAAGGACGGAACTGATAAACTACCAAGAATCTGATCGCGGACAGGCTCAAGATCCGAACGGAGGCCAATAAGAGTAAGAACCATGAAGAACTTGTCAAGCTGTGTTTGTTGAGCCCCAACATCAGGAGTAAGAGGCATCACAGTCAAGAACTCCTCCTTAAGAGAGGCAATCTGGCCAATATAAGTAGATAGATCCAAGTCCTGTTGGCTGATATGGACAATAGCAGAAGCCACCTTATAAAGACGCTGGATATCATTCGTATATAATCATTTGGCCTGAGTCCAAAATTTAAAACAAGTTTTGTAGGCCCGAAGATGAAGAAGAATCTTGGGATCAACCGATTGCCATAATACACTACATAACTGTGCATCTATCTTCCTCCACTGTATGCGGTCAACCTCAGGGATATCTGCCTCCTGTGTAATCAAGTGATCCTCATATCCTTGACCCATAAACCAAAGTTCAACAGAGGCAGACCAGGAAAGATAATTGTCACTGCCAACCAATTTCTCCGAAGTAATTATAGGAGATCCAGATATAACAGAGGAAAAAATTGAAGTTTTAGTAGCCATATCTACTTATCTGGAGAATGAAGTATATTTGGATCGAAGAGAGCCCTAATACGGTTGCAGATCGCGGTGTGGCACCACTGGAAAGGGAGACGGCTTCAGATCACGGCGTGGCACCACCGGAAAGGTAGAAGAACACTTCCTTAGGCACGTGCAGGGATTAGGATGGAGAAAAAGTAGCCGAAGCTCGCCGGAAAAATTGTTTGGAGGGTCGGCGGAGGCAAAAAACCCCAAAAGAGGTACGTGCAGGGCTCAGATGGCAGAACCAGGGATGAAAGAAGGCTATTCGGCGTCAGGCGAGGCTGGAGGAGGAGGCGCGTGGCCAGGAAAGCCCTCACGCGCTGGCGCGTGAGATGTAGTCGTCGGACGGAAAATTGCGCGTGGCCGGCGCGTGGATGATCTTTTGGTTCTGGTGCCTTCACAAAAGTTGGAGATCTCCTCCAGGCGCTCCTTCTGGTATGGTTGGTGTCGGAAAAAGACGTCACCGGAAAGTTCGCCGGAAAAGTTTGCCGGCGGTGAGTGTTTTCTGACGACGATCCAACTGACCGGAAAGTATTGGGAGATGGGGAAGGTGATCGGAATGAAACATGGTCACCGGAAGGTTTCCCGGAGTTGATGACACGGGAAACTGGAAAGATTTAGGTTTTCTCCCTTGGCTCTGATACCATGTTGAGAGAGAGAGAAAGAAGAAAGACCTTAATTCTCATTCATGTAATTTCTACTTACAATTGAGAAATATATATATATATATATATATATATATATATATATATATATATACAAGGCTAGGAGTCCTAACTACCATACATGTGACCTACATTAACAAGGAAAGATTATACACTATAAATACATTATATTCAACAGTTCATAATCTCCTTAGTAATAGGTCTCATGAAAACATGTTGTATCTTGAAATATGTCTATATGAATGTGTGCCAAATGGGAGGAAGGTGCTGTAAAGGGAGTAGCTGAGAAAGATAGTGTGAATAGTGCACAATGAGAGTTCATCTGAAGTCTGTGTATAATATATGTGGGTGTTAACAAGCAAGAAAACATGTTCTAAGTAGAGCATAGGATCTGGCATGATGAAGTGCAAAGTTGAAGAGTTTGAAGTGGAAAAAAAGTCTTTTCAGGTAAAGTTTGAAGGATCGAATGGTGGAACTTGGGTATCAGTAACAGAAAGGAGCCGTGGTTTTGTGGTATCAGTAGGATTTGGAAGGGAGGAGATGGATTGGTTAACGGAGCAGTTGAAGAAAGCTGTGGAGTTGGAGAATACCAGGGGATTTACACGAAAGTTCAGGGGCGAGAATAAGTTTCATTTGATGGAGATTTGCTTCAACAATAGAGGGCGATTCATGAAAATCACAGAGATTGCTACAAGAAGGAAACCTCTTCTTCTTGTCATCCCCGAGGGTGTTAAAGGTAATGGATGGGAAGTCCTTAGGAGGGCGATTCTTTCAGTGCAAGATTATTCAGATCAAGTCGGAGTAGAGTTGAAGAAGACATTTGGCAATACTCAGATGAATAAAAGCATATATAGAGGTGGTCGGTCATACGCAGAGGTGGTTGCAGAGGATGGAAGTAGGAGTGGAGTTCCATTATCAGCTGGAAAATGGGCCAGAGCCGTAATATGTGAATGCAAAGAAAAAGTCCAAGACTGGACTCATGAAGGCAAGGCCATTGCGAGGATGATGGGTGTGAAAGGTATGGTGTCTATAAATCCCATTTCCGCCTTCAAGGGGTGTTTCTTTGTGAGTACAGCAGGAAGAGCAATATGGTTCCAGGAGCAGGAGAGACTTTTAGTGAAAGGAAGGCCTGTTCTCCTAAGAAGATGGGCGCCAAGTGAAAATATGATTATTCCTGGAAAATTCAGACGAGGCTGGTTAGAGTTGAAAGGTCTTCCTTTTCATTTGTGGGAGGAAGACCAGCTGAAATTCATCTTGAAGAAGTGGGGGAGGGTGACGGAGGTAGCTAGGGAAACCGTGAAGCTGTTGGACTTGACGAAGGTGAAGCTGTGGGTGGAGATGCATCCTAATGTCGTGCTTCCAGCGTTGCTTGAGGTGGAAGACGGGGCCTGGAAACATACAGTGGCAGTTTCAGTCATCGGAGAAGAGGGTGAAGACGACACGGTCAAGTCCGAGACATCCCACTGCAAGTACGAGTGGTTGAAAGAAGAGGGTTGCGTCTCTCAGACGACAAATTTTGCAGAGGGGCTACGAGGTAGCATCAGGGGTAATGAGTGCTACAGTAGGGAGCTTCTTCCTCGGGCACGCTATCGGTGCTCAAGTAAAAGCATGGCGGCCAAAAGGGAGAAAGGAAGGGAAGGGAGCAGATTGGGCTTAATAGAAGATAATTTTCTTGGGCCCATAGTGCCTGAGATTTCAATTAAAGCCCATCCAGCAAGGGCCCAAAGAGGGAGAAGGAGTCGTGGGCTGCAAGCTGGCCCAGATGCCCCTCAAGCCCATGACGCAGCGGCATCATCTTCTTCTCTCCAGCGCGTGGGCTCCTCTGCAAAAGGGACCACGCAGCTATGTTCAGGCGATGAGAGGGCCGACGTCGAGGTAATACTTGGAGAGGATGGTCGGGCCGATGAGTTACAGGCCCAGACTTTATCCAACCCTAGCCCGCTTTCAGAAACAGAAGACGATTGTTACGGGCGTCGGACTGTGGGCTATAAGTCAATAGGCCCGTCGGGGTTGGGCCAATTTCTAGGAGGTTCGAGGTCCTCTGGCATAAAAGGTAGGCCTCGAGAGGAAGAAAGCGCAGCGAGGAAGGGGAAAGCTCCACTGGTTCAGATGGAAGTCTTCACGCAAGGGGAAAAGACGACGGATTCAAGGAAGATGTGGTCCAAAACCTTCCTTCCAAGCGCGGCTCGCCGTCTTGGACAACGGAGTAGCAGCGAGCCTCTTCCCCTACGGAACGCAGCGCCTCGTCGCGAAGCTCGCAATCTGGGAGTGGACGGCGGGTTGGGATCTCAAGTCAGAGACAGTCCCATCTTCCGTTGTCTTCTGCCTAGGAAATGCAACAGCTGGTCAAAGGAAGAGAGCTCGACGTCAAGTGGAGAGATGGACCCGCGAAAATCCCAAATCGAAGACGACAAAGAAGGATTTACGGGCCGAGCGGGGTACGATCCTTGTGGTTCTTCAGTCACGGTATCACCTTCTATTCCAAGAACCAGAGGTAAGGGAATCATTTTGGGAGAAAATTGTGAAATTCCGGGAGTGGAAAACTTGGAGGAAAGTCTGCCTTTTTCTTCTCAGCCACCCGAGCCTTATTCTTCTTCTTTCTGTAATCTGGAAAAGACTCTACCGGGTCCCTCTGGTCCTCATCTCCCAAATTCAGAATTTTTTTCCCAGTCTCCTTCGGTAAATCAAGGTAAAATTAAAATTTTTCCTGAAATAGGTGATGTTGGCCCTTTAAATTTTGATGGCATCCCTGTCCATGTTGAGGAGGAGAATCAGAGAGCTGTTTTTGACCAGATGTCCGAGAGATCTACCCCTGGGAAGTCTTCTAACCTGATGTCAGGCAGTCCGGGGGTTAATGTGGCATCCCCACCGGAAGACTTTCTTATCGATGGCCTGTCCCCTAGGAAAATGGCTAAAGTGCGAGAGGTTCTATGCTCTCTGGACATTAAGGTGTACTCTAGGAGGAAGAATAGAGGCCCATAGGCGTTTGAATCCAGGTGGATTTGGTTTGGAGGGTTAGGGCCTGAGTGTTTTTCCATGAAAATCATCAGTTGGAATGTTAGGGGTTTGGGTTCGAGTATTAAGCGTAGGGTGATTAAAGATTTCCTTAGGTCAGAGAATCCGGATGTTGTGATGATTCAGGAAACAAAAAAGGAGAAGTGTGACAGAAGGCTAGTGGGCAGTGTCTGGACGGTCAGAAATAAGGATTGGGTTATTCTCCCAGCGTGTGGGGCATCAGGAGGGATTTTGTTCATTTGGGACTCAAAAAAGTTGTGCAAGGAGGAAGTGGTATTAGGCTCTTTCTCAATATCGGTCAAGTTTGCCTTGGAGGGCTGTGGATCTCTTTGGATTTCTGCAGTTTATGGTCCAAATAGTCCCTCACTTAGGAAGGATTTTTGGGTGGAACTTCATGACATTTATGGTCTAACTTTTCCGTTGTGGTGTGTGGGCGGTGATTTTAATGTCATAAGGAGAAGTACAGAAAAATTGGGGGGCTCTAGACTAACTTCAAGCATGAGGGACTTTGATAGTTTTATTAGAGAATGTGAAATGCTTGATCCACCTCTTCGGAACGCATCATTCACTTGGTCAAATATGCAAGAGTCTCCCGTGTGTAAGAGATTAGACCGTTTTCTTTACTCAAACGAGTGGGGGCAGCTCTTTCCCCAAGGCATTCAAGAAACCCTTATCAGAAGGACCTCGGATCATTGGCCAATTGCTTTGGATACCAACCCGTTCATGTGGGGCCCAACACCTTTTAGATTTGAGAACATGTGGTTGCAACATCCTAGTTTCAAGGAGAATTTTAGAATCTGGTGGAGGGGTTTTCAAGGAAACGGATGGGAAGGCCACAAGTTCATGAGGAGATTACAATTTGTTAAAGCCAAATTGAAGGAATGGAATAAGAATTCTTTTGGAGAGCTTAATGAAAAGAAAAAAAGTATCCTCAAGGATTTAGCTAACTTTGACGCCATTGAGCAGGATGGGGGTCTCACCTCTGAATTGTTAGATCAAAGAGCCTTAAGAAAAGGGGAGCTAGAGGAATTAATTTTGAGGGAGGAAATCCATTGGAGACAAAAAGCTAGGGTGAAATGGGTTAAGGAAGGGGATTGCAACTCTAAGTTTTTTCATAAAGTGGCTAATGGCAGGCGAAATAGGAAATATATCAAGACTTTGGAAAATGAGAGGGGCTTAGTGTTGAATAATGCCGAGAGAATCACAGAGGAGATCTTACTTTACTTTGAAAATCTCTATGCGAGTCCTATAGGAGAGTCTTGGAGTATTGAAGGATTAGATTGGTCCCCTATTTCGGAAGAGAGCGCGATAAGTTTGGATGCCCCTTTCACTGAAGAAGAGATTTCTAAAGCCGTTTTTCAGATGGATAGGGACAAGGCTCCGGGGCCTGATGGATTTACTATTGCAGTATTCCAAGACTGTTGGGATGTGATTAAGGAGGATTTAGTGAGAGTGTTTGCAGAATTTCATAGGAGCGGAGTTATCAATCAAAGCACTAATGCCTCTTTCATTGTTCTTTTGCCCAAAAAGAGTACGACAAAGAAAATCTCAGATTTTAGACCCATTAGTTTGATCACTAGTCTCTATAAGATAATAGCCAAAGTGCTCTCAGGGCGTCTTAGAGGGGTTTTACATGAAACCATCCATTCTACTCAAGGCGCTTTTGTTCAAGGGAGACAAATAATGGATGCGGTTCTCATAGCAAATGAGATAGTAGATGAGAGAAGACGATCAGGGGAGGAAGGTGTCGTCTTTAAAATTGACTTTGAAAAGGCTTATGATCACGTAAGGTGGGATTTTTTAGATCAAGTGTTGGAGAAGAAGGGGTTCAGTCCTAAATGGAGAAAATGGATGAGTGGATGTTTGTCATCGGTATCTTATGCAGTATTGGTGAATGGTAGCGCTAAAGGTTGGGTTAAGGCATCGAGAGGATTAAGACAAGGCGACCCTTTATCCTCCTTTTTGTTTACTTTAGTAGCAGATGCATTGAGTAGGATGCTTTTGAGAGCAGAGGAGAGAAATATGTTGGAGGGTTTCAGGGTGGGTAGAAACAGAACTAGGGTTCTCATTTGCAATTTGCCGATGACACCATCTTTTTTTCTAACACTAGGGAGGAAGACTTGCAGACTCTCAAGAGTCTTTTGTTAGCTTTTGGGCATATTTCTGGGCTTAAGGTCAATCTAGACAAGAGTAATATTTATGGTATCAATTTGGATCAAGCTCATATTTCAAGATTGGCTGAGACACTTGAATGCAAGGCTTCAGGCTGGCCTATACTCTATCTGGGTCTTCCTTTGGGAGGGAACCCCAGGGCAGGGGGATTTTGGGATCCTGTGATTGAGAGAATTTCAAGAAGATTAGATGGATGGCAAAAGGCATACCTATCATTCGGAGGAGGATAACTCTCATCCAATCTTGCCTTACCCATATGCCCTGTTACTTTCTGTCTTTATTTAAGTTACCTGCTTCAGTCGCTGCAAAAATCGAGAGGTTGCAGAGGGATTTTTTATGGTCAGGGATTGGGGAAGGCAAAAGGGATCATTTAGTCAGGTGGGATGTCGTGTGTAAACCGAAGGAAATAGGGGGTTTGGGTTTTGGGAATATTTCTATGAGGAATCTCGCTCTTTTAGGGAAATGGCTGTGGAGGTACCCTAGAGAGGGTTCAGCTCTTTGGCATCAGGTCATACTTAGCATTTATGGTTCACACTCCAATGGTTGGGATGCTAACACATTAGTCAGATGGTCACACCGCTGTCCTTGGAAGGCTATTACTCAAGTCTTTCAGGAGTTTTCCTCGTTTACTCGGTTTGTGGTAGGAAATGGGGAAAGAATTCGGTTTTGGGAAGATTTGTGGTGGGGGGACCAACCTTTGGGTTCTCAATATCCAAGTCTATTTAGAGTAGTCTTGGATAAAAACATACCTATTTCTTCAGTTCTCGGTCCTACTCGTCCTTTCTCTTGGAATTTAAATTTCCGTCGTAATCTGTCAGATTCTGAGATAGAGGACTTAGAAGGCCTCATGCGATCTCTCGATGGATTGCATTTATCTCCTTTGGTTCCAGATGCCAGATTTTGGCCCTTATCTTCTTCAGGGCTTTTTTCAGTTAAATCTTTCTTTCTAGCTTTATCCCAATTTTCTGGATCTCCTCAGGTTTTCCTTCTAAGTTCGTTTGGAATTCTCAAGTTCCTTTCAAAGTGCAGTCCTTCATCTGGTTAGTGGCACACAAGAAGGTGAATACTAATGACATGCTACAAGTGAGAAGACCCTACAAAGCCCTTAGTCCGGATATTTGTATTCTGTGCATGAAGCATGGGGAATCAGCTGATCATATTTTTCTTCATTGCTCCTTGACGATTGGGTTGTGGCACAGGCTATTTCAGTTAGCTAAGATGGATTGGGTCCCCCCGAGGAGCATCCTTGACATGATGCACATCAAATTTAATGGATTTGGTTCGTCTAAGAGGGGGATAGCCTTGTGGCAAGCGGCAAGCACCGCTCTTATTCGGATTGTGTGGTGGGAAAGAAATGCGAGGATTTTTGAGGATAAAGCAAGGAATTCAGAGTATCTTTGGACTCTATTGTTTTCCTTGCTTCTCTTTGGGCTTATTGTTCCAAGGTTTTTAAGGGGACCCCCCTTAATGTGATACATCTTGATTGGATAGCAGTGTGTACTCCTTAAGGAGAGGATTTTTAGAGTGTTTGCTTGTGTTTCAGTGTATTTTTCTTTAGTTTAGCTTTCTTTGGCAGGAGGATTCCTCATCCTTCTTTTGTACTTATTTTTATCTATCAATAAATATTTGTGTC